>NC_132781.1:144947039-145172039 GCF_048418805.1 Vulpes vulpes
TCTTTAAAAAAAATTTTTTTTTAAGTAAGCTCTGTATCCAATGTGAGGCTTGAACTCACTACTGCAGGAGTTTCATGCTCTACAAACTGATCCAGCCATGTACACCTATTTTAAATTTTTTTAAAAAAGGATTTTATTTACTTATTTTATAGAGACAGAGCATGAGCAAGGAGAGAGGCAGAGGGAGAGGCAAAGGGACAGAATCCCAAACAGAGTCCCTGCTGAATGTGGAACCTAACATGGGCATGGGGCTGCATCCCACGACCATGATATCATGACCTGAGCTGAAACCAAGATTTAGAAGCCCAACTGACTGAAAAACCCAGGCATCTCTCCTATTTTTAATTGTTTGAGGAACCTCCATACCATCCTCCATAGGGGCTTCACCAATTTACATTCCCACCAGTAGTGCATAAGAGTTTCCTTTTCCCCATATCTTCCCCATATCCTCAATATTCAGTTGATACCAGCCATTCTCATGGATATGAGGTGATATTTCATTGCAGTTTTGATTTGCATTTCCCAGATTAGTGATGTTAAGCATCTTTCCATGTACGTGTTGCCCATCTGTATGTCTCTTTGGAAAAATGTCTATTCAGATCCTCTACCCATTTATCTAGTAATTTTTACACTCAATGTGAGGCTCTAATTCATGACCCTGAGATCAAGAGTCGCAGTCGCATGCCCTTTTGACTGAGCCAGCCAGGTGCCCAGTTCTACCTACTTTTTTTTTCTTAATTAAGTAGGTTCCATGCCCAGTGTGGAGCCCAACACAGAGTTCAAATTCATGACCTTGAGATCGAGACCTGAGCTGAGATCAAGAGTCTGATGCTTATCTGACTGAGCCACCCACATGCCCCTCTAACCACTTTTTAAACAGATTATTTTCCATTGAGTTGTGCGAGTTCTTTACATATTTCGGATATTAACTCTTATCAGATATATGATTTGCAAATATTTTCTCCCACTCCATAGGTTGCCTTTCCATTTTGTTGATGTTTTTCTTTGCTGTATAGAAGATTTTAGTTTGATGTAGCCACACTTGTTTTTTTGGCTTTTGTTGCCTTAGCTTTTGGCACTAACTCCCAAAAAATCATTGCCAAGACTGATGTCAAGGACTTTACTCCTTATGTTTTCTCCTAGGAGTCTTATGGTTTCAAGTCTTGCATTCAAACCTTTAATCCATTTTGAGTTGATTTTTGCATGGTGTAAAATAGTGATCCAGTTTCTTTCTTTTGCATGTGGCTGTCCAGTTTTCCCAACACCATTTCATGAAGAGACCATTCTTTCTCCATTGTACATTTTGGTTCTTTTGTCGTAAATTAATTGGCCATATATGCATGGGTTTATTTCTGGGTTCTATTCTGCTAGCTCTCCACTTATTTAGATCTTCTTTAGTATCCTTCAATAACGATTTGTCTTTTCTCCATAGTGTAGATTTAAGAGAGGGTTTTGTTTTTTTTTTTTAAGATTTTATTTATTTATTCATGACAGAGAGAGAGAGAGATAGAGGCAGAGACACAAGCAGGCTCCATGTGGGGAGCCCCATGCGGACCAATCCAGGGTCTCCAGGATCATGCCCTGGGCTGCCCCAAGAGAGGGTTTTTTAAAATGTAAATCAGATCTCCTTTCTCTGGTTTTAACTTGATAATGGCTTTCTATTGTCCTTGAAAGAAAGCCCAAATTCCTTACTTGAATATACACAACCTGGACCTGTCTGTGTCTGTCTCTTCAATTTTATCTTTTAAAACTGGCACCTTCACCCAAACTGGCCAGTGTTATGAGCTTCTGGTCAGTTCTTCTTGCTTACTTTGGGGAAGTTGCAATAGGCAGTCACTGTTTACCTTCTCCTAGGAAGGCTTCCTATTGCCCCACTCTCCACACCCACTGCCTGGCTAACATCCAGCTCAAATATCTATAGCGACCTTTTGTGAACATCCTGCTCAAAATCATTCAGTTATGCCCTTTCATAACTGAAACAGAGAGTGCCATGTTTTCTCTTCTAAATCTATTGTCTTTGGCAGTTGCTTGGTTCAATTTGTCTATCTGTCTGTCTGTCTGTCTGTCTGATGTCTGGTTTCTTTAACAGCCTGCAAGATCACTAAAAAGACATTGGCTTTTTAGTTCACTATGGCATCTGGTGCACTGTTGAGCACATAATACATACTCAATAAATGTTTGTCTAAGAACCAAAAGAAAGAAGAGAGGAAAGGAGACAGGGTCTTTTATCCTATAGTTTGGAAAGCAGAAAGAAAGCCAAATAAAGGACGTAAGTAGTAAAAATGGGCTGGGTTTTACTAAAGTAGTAGAGGGGGCAGCTGGCTGCCTCAGTCAGGTAGACCGTGCAACTCTTGATCTTGGTCTTGGGGTCCTGGGTTTAAGCTCCATGCTGGGCTTATAGTTTACTTTAAAAAGAAAAGTAGTAGAGTATAGACTTTGATGGTTATAGGTTCTGAAAATCACGTCACTAATGTAATATGGAATACATTATAGTTGTCAAAGCTTCAAATGATACAGAAATAAGAGAAATATACATTTAAGTTTCTTTTTACCACCCCTTCTTCAAACCCATGCCTCATCTCCAAGGTGACCACTATTTATTGCTAGTTTGGTAACTATCATTATAGATTCTTTTTTTTTTTTTTTTTTTTTTTAGATTTTATTTATTTATCTGACAGAGAGAAAGGATGCAAGCAGGGGGAGCAGCAGAGAGAGAGAGGGAGAAGCAGGCTCCATGTTGAGCAGGGAGCCTGATTTGGGGCTCGATCCTGGGACCCTGGGATCATGGCCTGCGCCGAAGGCAGACACTTAACCAGGTGAGCCACCCAGGTGCTCCTGCCTTTATGATCTTTTCTATCTACTTATACAGTTTTGCATGTATACCAGATCCATTTATACATACACAGGTCTATTTTTCTTTTTTACAATAATGGATAGAATCATACTTTATTAGTTGTTGTGTAAAATGCTTTCTTGATTTAAAAATATGACCTGGAGGGACCCCTGGGTGGCTTAGTGGTTGAGCCTCTGTCTTCAGCTCGGGGCGTGATCCTGATCAAGTCCACATGGGGCTTTCTGCTGGTGGGGGGGAGGACCTGTTTCTCCTTCTGCATATGTCTCTGCCTCTCTCTGTTTGTCTCTCATGAATACATAAAGAAAATCTTTAAAAAAATAAAAAAGAAATAAAAATATGACATGGAAATCTTTCCATTTCAGTTCAGATAGATACTATCTAGCTCCCAATTGGTGGATATTTAGTCTGTTGAAATTGCTCTTTATTATAAACAAGGCTCAAGTGAATGTGCATTGTATTAGTCAGAGTTTTCCAGAAAAACAGAACCAACAGAATATGCGTATATAGAGAGGTTTATTTTAAGGAATTGGCTCATGTGATTATGGAGGCTGGCAAGACCCAAATCTGCAGGGCAGGCCATCAGGTTGGGTAGTAGAGCTGATGTTGCAGTAAGTCTAAAGGTCATCTGCTAGTGTAACTCCTTCCTGCTTAGAGGAGGCCAGCTTTTTTGTTTTATTCTGGGCTTCAACTGTAGGTATGGTGAAGGCCACTCACATTATGGAAAGCAATCTGCCTTACTAAAAGCCCATGAATTTATTTATTTATTTATTCATTTTTTTTTAAAGGTTTTATTTATTTAATCATGAGAGACAGAGAGAGAGGTAGAGACATAGGTAGAGGGAGAAGCAGGCTCCATGCAGGGAGCCTGATTCAGGATTTGATCCCAGGACTACAGGATCATGCCCTGAGCCAAAGGTAGATGCTTAACTGCTGAGCCACCCAGGCGTCCCCCCCCCCCAATTTTATTTTTTTTTTAAGATTTTATTTATGAGGATGCCTGGGTGACTCAGTGATTGGGCATCTGCCTTTGGCTCGGGACGTGATCCAGGGGGTAAGGATCAAGTCCCACATGGGGCTCCTTGTGGGGAGCCTGCTTCTACCTCTCTGTCTCTGTATCTCTCTTTCTCTCTCCCTCTGTGTCTCTCATGAATGAAAAAAGAAAAATATTTTATTTATTCTTTGAGAGACAGAGTGAGAGAGAGAGCACAAGCAGGGAGAGAGGCAGAGGGAGAAGCAGACTCCCTACTGAGCAGGTAGCTGGATGCAAGATTTGATCCCAGAACTCTGGGATCACGACCAGAGCCAAAGGCAGATGCTCAACTGACTGAACCACCAGGTGACCCAAGCCCATAAATTTAAATGTTAATTTTATCATGTTTGATCAAGAATTTGGGCACCTTGGTCCAGCCAAGTTGATACAGAAAATTAACCATCGCATTCATGAACATATATCTTATATACACATACATATATATAAACATATATATAAACATAAATGAGATATATGTTCATGAATGTGATGATTAATTTGGTTTATTATCTACATACTTATATACACATGTATATATCTTTATATATTTCACATTAACTTTTTTCTTAAATTGCCATGTGGTGGGGAGTAGAGGGAGAGAAAGAGAAATACTGCCATATTTACATGCAAGACTCACAGGTGTCTGCACTTGGTCCTAACTCTTTATTTTTCTAGGTTTGGGTGCCCTACATCCTTGGGAAGTAGGCCTCAACTACAAAACATATTCTTCTCTAGCCTGACCACAACCCACAGCAGGTTCCATGCCCAGTGTGTGAGCCCAACATGGGGCTTGATCTCACAATCCTGAAATCATGACCTGAGCTGAAGTGAACAAATGCTTAACCAACTGAGCACACAGGCACCTCCTTTTTCTGTTCTTGTTAAATGTTTTCTTTTATTTATTAGAGATAGAGTGAATGAGAGAGAGAGCAGGAGCAGAGGGAGAGGGAGAAGCAGACTCCCTGCTGAGCAGGAACACCTACCCCTACTCCCAGCCACACAGGTCTCGACCCTGGAATTATGACTCAAGCCCAAGGTAGATGCTTAACCAACGGAGCCACCCAGGTGTGTTATCCTTACATCCAACACAGGGCTGGAACTCACAACCCTGAGATCAAGAGTCGCATGCTCTACTGATTGAGCCAGCCAGGCACCTCTCATATAAACTTTTATATGAACTAGATTCCTAGCAACGTAATTGCTGTTTCAAGGAATATGAACCATTTAAATGTTGCCAGGTAAATACTGCCATGTTGAGCTCCTAAAAAGTTACAGAGTAAGAGATTGAAAGGAATCTATTCAAAGCCCGCTCTGCCATACTTACAGGCAAGACTCAACAGGTGTCTGCACTTGGTCCTCTTTATTTTTCTAGGTTAGGGTGCCCTACATTCTTGGGAAATAGGCCCCAACTACAAAACATATTCTTCTCTAGCCTGACCACAACCCACATCCTGGACAGAGCCTCTTTAAAAACTGCCATCTCCAGCTCTCCCCTGCCAGGAATCGATCCCCCTCCCCACACCTCCTACACCCCACTGTGGGTGCAGCTGTAACCTTCTCACACCCTTAAAAGGCCCAGCCTGACAGTTTTCTAAGATGGCTGGGCCCCTCTCCTCTCTTGAAGAGTGAATAAACTCTGTCTCACTTGTTGCTCTACTCTTGGCGTAATTCTTTGTCACCCGCATCACCGGTCAACCTAACAGAGACACAGGCCCTCTTCAGTAGTATTTGAGGGTGGGTTTGGGCATGTTTGAGTCTGGTCTAGGGAAAATCATGCTGAGTATGTGTTCCTCCAAATCTCTGCTTTTTCTGCTTCAGGGCCCTTACACATGCTGGAATTCACTTCTTCCCCACAATCCTCATTCTTAGCTGTTCCTCTACACACCTTGACCTCTACCCCTGACCTGGATTAGGCCAAGTTCTCCTGTTAAATGCTCTTTCCTCACATTCTGCTCTTCTTCACCGCAAGAGTTCTCTCTGTCCCCAAGGTGCACTGGGCCTTCTGTTAGCTCCCGGCACATGTTAAGCCGGTCCAGCCTCAGACCTATTGCATTTCGTGTTCTCTTTATCTGTATCTCTTCCATCATCCTTCAAAAGACTGACAACTTTTCTTCCAAAACTCTGCTGAAGAGTTACTTCCTCAGAAAAGTCTTCCTGTCCATCTATAATATCTCTCTTCATTTCCTAGGGCTCCTATAACAAATTATCACAAACTTGAATAAGTTCAAACCACAGCAATTTATTTTTTCATGGTTCTGGAGCTAGAAGTCCAAAATCAAGGTATTGGCAGGATTGCTTCCTTCTGGAGACTCTGAGGGAGAATCTCTCCCACGTCTTTGCTTGCTTCTGGGGGCTGCTGGCTATCCTTGGTATTCATTGGCTATGGCTGTTATCAGGACCCCCGGGATTATGACCTGAGCCAAAGGCAGATGCTTAACTGACTGAGCCACCTGGGCACCCTGACACTTTTTCAAATAGGGTCACATTCAGAGTTTCTAGGTAGGCATAAATTTGGGGGTGTGCTGTTAACCCACTACACACTTTATCATAATATCCTCTTTTTTTCCAGAGTGCTTACAGAATGAAATGTTCTATCTAGCTTATTGATGCTTTGTAACTGGTTATAACCCACTATGAGTTATGGAATGTAGTGGGTTTGGCCCAGCAATAAAAAATTTTGAGTAGAGGGGCACCTGGGTGGCTCAGTTGGTTGAGCATCTGCCTTCAGCTCAGGTCATGGTCTCGCATGGGACTCCCTGCTCAGAAGGGAGTCTGCTTCTCCGTCTCACTCTGCCTGCCGCTCTGTCTGCTTGTGCTTGTTCTCTCTCTGTTAAATAAATGAAACCTTTAGAAAAAAAATTTTTTTGAGTAGAAATTTAAAAAACAAATGACAAAATAAAATAGAATATATTGGTATCTATCACATATAATCAAGGTGAAAGCTAAAATCCCCTACATCGGGATCCCTGGGTGGCGCAGCGGTTTGGCGCCTGCCTTTGGCCCAGGGCGCGATCCTGGAGACCCGGGATCGAATCCCACATCAGGCTCCCAGTGCATGGAGCCTGCTTCTCCCTCTGCCTGTGTCTCTGCCTCTCTCTCTCTCTCTCTGTGACTATCATAAATAAATAAAAATTAAAAAAAAAAAATCCCCTACATCTGTATGGCTTGAGTATCAAGACTGAGAATTGAGGCCACATGGTTTATTGTTGCTGGAAAAGCTTGATCAAGAAGATAAGGTTAGGGATCCCTGGGTGGCGCAGCGGTTTGGCGCCTGCCTTTGGCCCAGGGCGCGATCCTGGAGACCCGGGATCGAATCCCACATCAGGCTTCTGGTGCATGGAGCCTGCTTCTCCCTCCGCCTGTGTCGCAGCCTCTCTCTCTCTCTCTCTGTGACTATCATAAATAAAAAAAAAAAAAAAAAGAAAGAAAAAAAAAAAGAAGATAAGGTTGTAAACTAATAAAGAACCCCACCGTTTGCTTCAAGAAATCCCTAGAAGTCCATTTGTCTGGTCAGATAGTTTGTTCACGTGGGCCAATAGCTCACTCATCCATCAATACTTACACAACTCCCTCCCAAATCTCCACCTCGTGTGGTTAGCAATCCTAAACTTTCATTTCTGAATTTTGCCATGTCGCAATCAGTTCCTCCTTTGAAAGTCTTGCCTTGAATCACTGGAGCTCATAACCCCAAGGCACATACATATTTTCTCTTGTCCACCCCGTACTGAGACACTGCTAAGACTATCAAGCTGGTATCATCTCTCACAATACATTTAGCTGTGCTTGATCAACAGATTTTCTGCTGATCTTTTCAGGAGCTGACTTTCAATAATTCTGGAGGTTCTACCAAAATCTACTGAGACCTCCTCAATGGCAATTTTAGGTTTGCAACCAGGAAACAGTGTACTCCTATAAGATCTCTGCCACATTGATGGTCAGGTAGGTCTCACAATGAACAATGGACCTGATTTCTCTTTTTGAGTTCCTAAATGTTGAGCTTGTCTTTTTTTATTTTTATTTTTTTTCCCATTGGATCATTCTATTTCCTTATGGGAGCCATTTTAGGAATCTCTGATGATGTGATCAGATTTGAAACTTTTTCTCTTTTGTGGAAAGCTTCCTTATTACAACATTGCTGTGTGATTACTCTCTCTCTCTCTTTTTAAAGTTTTATTTTTTTAAGTAATTTTTTTTTTCTTCCGGCCCCCTTTAAGTAATTTTTCAACCCAACATGGGGCTCCAGCTCACAACTCTTGAGTTCAAGAGTCACATGCTCTTCCCACTGAGCCAGTCAGGTGCCCAGATTACTATCTCTTATATCACTTTTTATTGTGAGAGTCTATAAAAGAAAGTTCATAGTGAAGAGGATGGACATGGGTCTGATTAGTCTGCTCTCATGCTCCAGACAATTTTGTTCCTGATAAGAACTCTCTTCCAGGGCAGCCCGGGTGGCTCAGTGGTTTAATGCCACCTTTGGCCCAGGGCATGATCCTGGAGACCCAGGATCGAGTCCCACGTCGGGCTCCCTGTGTGGAGCCTGCTTCTCCCTCTGCCTGTGTCTCTGACTCTCTCTCTCTCTCCTCTCTGTGTTTCTCATGAATAAATAAATAATTAAGCAAACAAACAAACAAAAACTCTCTTTCAGACAGTTGCCTTATCACTATGTCCTCATGTGGCCTTTCTTCGGTGTTCACGTGCGCATAGCACTAGGAAAAAGGTGGGTGGGTAGGAGCTAGGAAAGAGAAAGTGAGCTCTCTGATATGTCTTTTTTTTTTTTTTTTAAATGATAGTCACAGAGAGAGAGGCAGACTCCATGCACCAGGAGCCCGACGTGGGAGCGCCAAACCGCTGCGCCACCCAGGGATCCCTCTGATATGTCTTAT
This sequence comes from Vulpes vulpes, assembly GCF_048418805.1. NCBI lineage: Eukaryota > Metazoa > Chordata > Mammalia > Carnivora > Canidae > Vulpes > Vulpes vulpes. The sequence continues at coordinate 144,955,807 of NC_132781.1, forward strand.
AAGGACGTTAATCCTATAGGATCAGGGCCTTACCCTATGACCTCATTTAACTTAATTACCCTCTTAAATGCCCCATCTCCAAATAACCACTACAGTGGTGGTTAGGGCTTCACACATGAATTGGCCAGGGCAAGGGAAACACAAACATTCAGTCCATTACACACAGTGAAGTATTACTCAGCCTTAAAAAGAAAATTCGGGGATCCCTGTGGCTCAGTGGTTTAGCACCTACCTTCGGCCCAGGGCGTGATCCTGCCCGGGATTGAGTCCCACATCGGGCTTCCTGCATAGAGCCTCCTTCTCCCTCTGCCTGTGTCTCTGCCTCTCTCTCTCTCTCTGTCTCTCATGAATAAATAAATAAAATCTAAAAATAAAAAAAAAAGAAGAAAATTCTTACACATGCTATAATATGGATGAATCTTGAATATATTATTCTAAATAAAATTAGCCAGTCACAAAAAGACAAATACTGTATGATTGCACTTATATGAAATACTTAAGAGTATCAAATCCGTATAATCAGAAGGTAGAACAGTGATTACCAGAGGCGGCAGGGATGGGGGCAAATGGGGTCTCAGTATTTAGTGGGTATAAAGTTTTAGCTTTATAAGAAGGAAAGTATTCTGGATAATGGTGGTGGTTACACACTTAATGGGCCAGAACTATACACTTAAAAACTGTGGTACATTTTATATCATGTATATTTTACTACAATTAAAAATAATATTTTAAAAACTCACACTAAAGGATACAGTTGTATTCAAAGTGCTGGAGGAATAGAAGGTTAAAGTTACAAAAAGAAAAAGAAAACTATATTGGTGCCATATAGTCCAAGACTTTCAGATCTGTATTAAAATTTTTTTAAGATTTCATTTTTTATTTATTATTAAGATTTATTTATTTATTTTAGTCGGGGGTAGGGGTGAAGGGAGAGAGAGTCCTCTGCGCTGAGCACGGAGCCCAACGTGGGGCTCGATATTACAACCAGAGCCAAAACCAGGAGTCAGATGCCTAACTATGCCACCCAGGTGCCCCTTTAAAATTTCATTTATTTAATGTATTTATTTTTAGATTTTATTTATTTATTCATGAGAGACACAGAGAGAGAGAGGCAGAGACACAGGCAGAGGGAGAAGCAGGCTCCATTCAGGAAACCCGACCCGGGACTCGATCCCAGGTCTCCAGGATCACATCCTGGGCCGAAGGCGTTGCCAAACCGCTGAGCCACGTGGGCTGCCCTAAAATTTTATTTTTAAGTGATCTGTACATCCAATGTGGGGCTCAGACATACAACCCTTAGATCAAGAGTCACATGCTTCACTGACTGAGCCAGCCGGGCACCCCTAGATCTATACCAATTGGTTCATATGTTGGTTACGTGCTTGACTGCAAAAATTTGATTAAAAAGTGATAGTAGGTGAGCAGCCTGGGTGGCTCAGTGGCCCAGGGCGTGATCCTGGAGACTGGGGATCGAGTCCCACGTCGGTTCCCTGCGTGGAGCCTGCTTCCCCATCTGCCTGTGTCTCTGCCTTCTGTGTGTGTGTGTTTCTCATGAATAAATAAATAAAACATATTGTTTTAAAAAAGTGACAGTAGGAAAGCCCTGTTGTCTTAAAAATTGAAATGGCCAATGATTTAACTAGCAAAAATGGATTTATTTGGGAATAGCAGAGAATTGCATTTCAGGGCAAACTAACTACAGCAAAAACCATCAGCCCAATAAACAAAGGAGAGAAATATTATTTCATGGAGAAGGAGAAAGTTGAAATTTGTTGTTTTGAGTGAAAATCCGTTGGAGAAAAGCACAAGTTAAAGGTAATGATAGTTTCTCATTGGCCGAGTTGCTGGGGTAATTTCTTGATGGAGATGCAATGTGTGTCTTTTACTTTTGGGGGCTTAATGATGCTTTCCGTAGTTGACACTGCGTGGTATGGCTCCCCCTTCTGGCCTCATGAATTTATTTTAGTGAGGGGTCCCTTTATTAATTTTCACATTTCCCCTTTTTAGTCAAGATTCTTCACTGATCAAGAGTCATGTTTTCTTTTCTTTTAAAGATTTTATTTATTTATTTATGATAGACACAGAGAGAGAGGCAGAGATACAGGAGGAGGGAGAAGCAGGCTCCATGTGGGACTCGATCCCGGGTCACCAGGATCATGCCCTAGGCTGAAGGCAGCGCTAAACCACTGAGCCACCGGGCTGTCCCAAGAGTCATGTTTTCTTAATTGGCCTTTTGTCCTGTGGTGCCAGGAAGGGCCTTTCTTGGGTGTCATGTCCGTTCTGGAGGGAAATTGTACAGATTAGGAACCTGTCACTCTTTGCTCCAGAGCAGGGTCAGACTGCGGGGGCCAGAGTCCTGGCAGGGCAGGCGTTTAGGAAGTTTCTTCCCCTCTTTGACTGAGCTTTAGTTGAAAGGAGTGCATCTGAAACTGTAACCAAAGGAGGTATTACGCTTCCAGAAAAATCTCAAGGAAAAGTGTTGCAAGCAACAGTAGTAGCTGTTGGATTAGGTTCTAAAGGAAAGGGTGGAGAGGTTGAACCAGTTAGTGTGAAAGTAGGGGATAAATGTTCTTCCCCCAGAATATGGAGGCACCAAAGTAGTTCTAGATGACAAGGATTATTTCTACCATCTTAGAGATGGTAACATTCTCGGGAAGTATGTGGACTGAAATCATTATTAAAATAGCATGAAATGAAGCTGCCTATTTCAGTGAAGTTATGAAATCTTTCATCATGTAAATAATTTTTTTCTTTTTTTTTAAAAGATTTTATTTATTTATGATAGACATAGAGAGAGAGACAGAGACACAGGAGGAGGGAGAAGCAGGCTCCATGCCAGGAGCCCGATGTGGGACTCGAACCTGGGACCCCAGGAATGCGCTCTGGGCCAAAGGCAGGCGCTAAACCACTGAGCCACCCAGCGATCCCCCATGTAAATAATTTTCATGTCTCTCTTTTATAATAAGCTAATGGTATTCAAACTAATGATATCTAGTGTCTCTAAAATTTAGTTTTAGTATACTGTTATAAACTTTAGCAAACAAAAGTACATAAATGAAAAAAAATATCCTACTGTCATATTTGTGCAACAAGGAGGGGTAGGAGGGAGAACTCAGGCACTTATTTATGTATTGTCCATATTTATCAAGATCATAAGCATTGGAGATAATCTTCTTGGGTACATCAGTTTTTATAGAAGTTTGAGAGGCAATATGTACAGAATTAAAAGTAATTACATAAAAAACCCCACAACCCGCCCCCCCACACACACACAAAGTAATTACAATTCCTAATTTTATGATGGTTCTAAGCCAAGACCCAGGGTCTGAAAGTAGCCAATTGAAAATATTTATTGACATTTTTCCTGACTTAGAGGGGAAAAGTTCTCCCTCTGACTCCAGGCAGATCTCCTAGAAGTCCCTGTTTAAAGCAGCCATGAAAGCAGAATAGTGGGTACTGTAAAAGCACATAAAAATAATTAAGTGAGTGCATTTAGGAAGATATAGTGCAGATATAAACATGAAGTAATAGCTGATGAACTTTTTGTAAAACATCAAAACTTCAAAGACATTTAACAGTATTGTTATTTCAAAATAACTGTTTAGAATCAAATGTGTCATCAAAAATATAGCCTACAAAGTTGTAAATTTAGAAATTATGAATTTAGATAAGAACCCAGAATCAGAGGGTGCCTTTGGCTCAGGTCATGATCTCAAGGTCCTGGGATCATCAGGCTCCATGCTCAGCAGCAAGTCTGCTTCTCCCTCTCCCTCTGCTCCTCTCTGTCCCCAACTTGTGCTCTCTCTGTCTCTCAAATAAATAAATGAAATCTTAAAACAAATCAACAAACAAACAAAACCCAGAATCAGTTAATAGTCCAGATGAAAAAGACATATTTCTTTGAATCCTAAACTTTGTAACTACTCTGGTCTGGACGTTTTGGGAAAATTATCTTGTCATATGTCATCTTCTCAGATGTCTTCTTTTTTGAAGATTTTATTTTTTCAAGTTACCTCTATCCCCAACGTGGAGCTCAAACTCCAGACCCCAAGATTAAGAGTGGTATACTCCACCAACTGAGCCAGACAGGTGCCCCCATGATCAAATATCTTCAATTCTGGGAAAACTACTTTAGGTCACCAGATGGTCTGCAGGTCTGCTCAGGCTTTGGTGCTTTCTTTAAATGTGCCATGCAAATCCAAGAGTCTAGTCCCTGGAATTTGTTGACACAAGGATTGGTTAGCCGTACCTGATGGGGCCTTGACACTGAAGTGGAAGACAGTCTTTTGGAGGTGTCTTTTTAATAGATAAAATCTTGGGATCCCTGGGTGGCGCAGCGGTTTGGCGCCTGCCTTTGGCCCAGGGCGCGATCCTGGAGACCCGGGATCGAATCCCACGTCAGGCTCCCGGTGCATGGAGCCTGCTTCTCCCTCTGCCTGTGTCTCTGTCTCTCTCTCTCTCTGTGTGTGACTATCATAAATAAATAAAAATTAAAAAAAATAGATAAAATCTTCAGATTGCAAGATATGATGCTTGAAGATCTCCATTTACTGAGCACGTGCTGTAAAAAGACTGTTCTGTCAAAACATTTTTTTTTTAAATGGGCTCCCTAATCCTGAGATCAAATGTTGCATGCTCTAGGAGTGCCTGGGTGGCTCAGTCAGTTAAGTCTTTGACTCTTAGGTCTTGATCTCAGGGTTATGAGTTCAAGCCCTGCATGGGGCTCCATGCTGGGTGTGGAAGCTACTAAAAAAAAAAAAATTGCATGTGCTACCAACTGAGCCAGTCATGCACCCCAGCATGGTTATTTTATAAAAAGCAATTAGGCCTTGACACTATTGAAGTGTATCTTTTATCAGCTGTGGCTCAAAGGAGGCAGGGACCAAGTGCACTGGGCGTCCTGTGACTGTCTCAAAGGATGAGACTCTGTGAGTTCCAAAAAAGGTGGATCTGAGATTTAGAAGGACCAACAGCAATGCTTTTGGCCAAAGTATTTGGAGAATTTCTACAAATTTTGCTAATTGAGTGTTAGCAGTGCCAGTAGCACATTCAACTGAACTTGAGGATTAAGGATGGTATGTACAGTGAAAGTATTGTAAAAGTGGCTGAACAACACAGATTTATTGAAGCACCTGAATCCCCTGATCACTATGGATGAATTCACAGGAAACGAATTCCCTGATCACTATGAAGTGCAAGAGGGGTTTTGCAGTTAAATATAGTCTTTTTTAATAGAATTTTATTTTTTTACTTTTTTTTTTAAAGATTTTATTTATTTATGAGAGACACACACACACACAGAGAGGCAGAGACACAGGCAGAGGGAGAAGCAGGCTCCATGCAGGGAGCCCGACTTGGGAGTTGATCCCAGGTCTCCAGGATCACACCCTGGGCTGAAAGCGGCGCTAAACCGCTGAGCCACCAGGGCTGCCCTAACAGAATTTTATCCACAGAAGCAGCCATGGCCCCTTTACAGGTGAAACTTTGGACCAATGAGAAAACATACAAACCATGACTGAAACATTTATTTCCACAAGGTGGGAATAGCTGTATGAAACTGATTTGCCAAACCTCGAATGGGCCACTGCCAGTTCAACGTGTTTGGGTGCAGATTGAACTGATTTCCTTGGATTAGACTTTGGACAGGTGGGACAAGAGAAGTGGACACTTTTTGCAACCTTATTAATATTTCTCCATCATTACTGGTTGAGGAATGCTATCATTTTGTCAGTGGACCAGTGGTTTAATGCACATACAGTAGTCAGTAGTGGGAGTTTTAGAATTTTTGGAAGGGCTGGAATGGTAAATTCCTGGGACTAGACTCTTGGATTTGCATGGCACATTTAAAGAAAGCACCAAAGCTTGAACACACCTGCAGACCATCTGGTGACCTAAAAGAACTCCAAACCAGAGTTCACTCTTTTTATTAAACCAGCATTTATTGGATTTCCAATATTGTTTTTCCTTTTCTGGGGCCAATTGTTGAGTGCCTTTGCCAATTTTTTCAAATTGTCACTTGAGAGAACATCCCTCTGGACCCTGACAGAGGTTTGACTATTGGTTTCCATGAGAGCAGAATTTTGGCTGGATATATCAGTGGGGTGGTTTCGTTTGGCCTCCAGGGAGTTACATGTACAACACCAAGGAGAGCCAGAGCAGCCTGCAAAATTATGGTATCTGCAAAATGATGGCATCTTATAAATTTTGGATATAGGAGCCATTTTAAATTTTATTCTCATTGGAAGTAAGGAAACCTCAATTTCCATACCATTCCCAGGTGATGAGCTACCCCAAAGGGATATCAACTATCAGTATAATCATCTGAGGTTTTATTTTTGTCTGAGGTACAAGTTTGAAGGCATATCACAGTCCATTGGCTGATGCAGCCAAAGGCAAATATACTGCCTCAATGACATCAGAAAAAGTTGGAATAGCAGGCCCAGCACAATATTTAGCATTTTCTTCCTTTAAATAAGACTCATCATGGGGCGCCTGGCTGGCTCAAGTCAGTGCAACACATGACAACTCTTGATCGCGGGGCTGTGAGTTCGAGCCCCACGCCGGGTGGTGCGATTACTTAAAAATAAAATCTTAAACAAAAAAGATCCATCAGTAAACCATGAAGAATCTGCAGTGGCTAGAGGGATTTTCTATATATTGTCATGGGGAGGCAAATTGTGAACTGTCAGCATTAAGCAATCATGAAGGGTCTTATCTGTGGAGGAGGGGAGTAGAATAGTAGGGTGGAGGTCATTGCAAGAAGATTTATAGGAGGAGTTAGTAGGAAGATGTCTTAGGAGGTGAGGTGACTGGCTGCAAAGTGTTGAGTGATGAGAATGTAGGAGGGCTTCTCCTACAGGGGGTGCAAAGATAGTTAAAAGGGGTTCCATGGCAATTTCTTCAGTCACCTTAACTAAGAGGACAGTGGCAGGAATGGTTCTGAGGCAAGGGGTATGTCCCTGAGCCCCAGGATGCAGTTCTTGGCTATATGCCTATGGATTGATGATGGTCTCACGGTTTTTTGCACGAGCACCCCCAAGGACATGTCCTTTCCTTTCACATATGAAAAGGAAATAGGAGGGATGCCTGGGTAGCTCAGTGGTTGAGTGTCTGCCTTTGGCTCAGGGTGTGATCCTCAGGTCCTGGGATCGAGTCCCACATTGGGCTCCCTGGGGAGCCTACTTCTCTCTCTGCCTATATCTCTGCCTCTCTCTGTGTGTCTCTCATGAATAAATAAGTATAATCTTTTAAAAAAGAAAAGGAAATAGGAGCTGAGAGGATGTCCAAGGGCAGGGGGCTTTAATTAGACTTTTCTTTAAAGTCCCCAAAAGCTGGGACATCTGGGTGGCTCATGGTTGAGTGTCAGCCTTTTTTTTTTTTTTTTTTTTTGAGTGTCAGCCTTTCGCTCAAGGCGTGATCCCGGAGTCCTGGGATTGAGTCCTACATCAGACTCTTTGTGTGGAGTCTGCTTCTCCCTCTGCCTATGTCTCTCTCTGTCATGAATAAATAAATTAAGTATTACAAAAAAAAAAAAATGTCCCTCAAAGCTATGTCATCCCTGTCTTTCTAAATAACGGGGTCAGGTTTGCTGTTTCTTAGTAAAGTGTAGAAAACGTGAGCCATAAAAAAAGTTTGGAATCTAGTTTATACAGTAGCCAGCTAGTCCCAGAGAACCTCATAATTAGTGCTTAGTTTTAGGTGTAAGGAAGTTCAGGATACCATGAGATCTACCTGGCTCCAAATGTAACCTTTGTTTTGAAATCAGGTGCCCTAATTGTTGAAAATGAGCTTGAAAAGAAAAAGAAAAAGAAAAAGAAAATAAGCTTGAGCAAACTTCAATTTTTCCTTGGAGATTTTATGTGATTTTTAAAGCCAAGCACTTATTTACTTATAAGATATTATTTATTTATTCATGAGAGACACACAGAGAGAGAGGCAGACACATAGGCAGAGGGAGAAGCAGGCTCCCTGTGGGGACCCAGATGAAGGACTCCATTCAGGACCCCAGGATCGTGCCCTGAGCAGAAGGCAGACACTCAACCACTGAGCCACCCAGGCATCCCATTTTCATTTATTTATTTATTTATTTTAGAGAGAGCGCCTGAGCATGAGCAGGGGGAGTTGGAGAGGGAAAGAAGTAGACTCCCTGCTGAGCATGGAGCCCAACACAGGGCTTGATCTCATGATTCCAAGATCCTGACCAGCTGAAATCAAGAGTCAGATGCTTAACCAACTGAGCCACCCAGGGGCCCCAAGGCCAAAAGTTTAACAGGTGGATGCTGTCTTCTGGTGCAGAGGTTCGAAAAGTGGAACAGAGAAGCAGTTTATGCATTGCACAAAATAGAGGCTGCAGAAAATTTTATGTCATGCAGATTAGCTTGTAAGATTTGTGAAAAGGGATGCCTGCAGTGACTCAGTCAGTTAAGTATCTGCCTTACACTCAGGTCAAGATCCCAGGATCCTGGGATCAGGCTCCCTGCTCGGTGGGAAGCCTGCTTCTCCTTCTCTGCTGCTCCCCCTGCTTGTGCTCTCTCTTTCTCTCTGTCAAAGAAATGCATTCTAAAAATCTTAAAAAAAAAAAAAAAAGATTTGTGAAAAGTAAGAACTCTGAAACCTTGAGATATCACTGTGCAGATGTATTGCTGTTCTTCCCAGGTGAAAGCAAAAAGAGACTGACTCTACTTAACCAACTGGAATACTAAAAAATGCCCTGTGTAGATCAATTACAGTAAAAAAAAAAAAATGTTTTCAGTGGGAAAGATAACAGTAGCAGGTGGGGGTTAGGAACACGGAGATGCCACAGGATAACTATGTCATTTATTACTTGGAAGTCCTGGACAAAACTTCATCCCCAGTCATTGGGGTTTCTCACGGGTAAAATAGGGATGTTACAGGGATGAATGCAGAGAATAATGGGACGCTGAATCTTGTAATCCTCTACTATGGGCTTGGTACTGTGAAGGGCTTCTTTATTTAATATGGAGTATTGACTAGTTCTAGAAGAGGTTTTGAATGATCTATGGGAGATGCACTGTGGATTCTACCAAGAGCAGTTGATATTTTTCCCATAAAGAGAATGGTAGCTTATCTGGTAAAGACACATGATCAGTGTCTCCCACTCAAGTATAGTGCTGTCATGTTGGGGATTTACCCCAAAGATTCAGATGCAATGAAACGTAGGGACACCTGCACCCCGATGTTTCTATCAGCAATGGCCACAATAGCCAAACTGTGGAAGGAGCCTCGGTGTCCATCGAAAGATGAATGGATAAAGAAGATGTGGTTTATGTATACAATGGAATATTACTCAGCAATTAGAAACGACAAATACCCACCATTTGCTTCAACGTGGATGGAACTGGAGGGTATTATGCTGAGTGAAATAAGTCAATCGGAGAAGGACAAACAGTGTATGTTCTTATTCATTTGGGGAATATAAATAATAGTGAAAAGGAATATAAAGGAAGGGAAAAGAAATGTGTGGGAAATATCAGGAAGGGAGACAGAACATAAAGACTCCTAACTCGGGGAAACGAACTAGGGGTGGTGGAAGGGGAGGAGGGCGGGTGTTGGAGGAGAATGGGTGATGGGCACTGAGGTGGACACTTGACGGGATGAGCACTGGGTGTTTTTCTGTATGTTGGTAAATTGAACACCAATAAAAATTAATTAAAAAAAAAAAAGTATAGTGCTGTCAGAGATAGAGCAAATAAAAGATGTTGAAGCATCCTTTAATTCACCTACTTGGCTATTTTGATTACTAGAATTTCTAGTAATAAAATTTCTAGAATTCTCTCTTTTTCTTTTTTTAAGATTTCTTTTATCTATTTATGAGAGAGAGAGAGAGGCAGAGACACAGGCAGAGGGAGAAGCAGGCTCCATGCAGGGAGCCCAATATGAGACTCGATCTTGGGACTCCTGGGCCAAAGGCAGATGCTCAACCGCTGAGCCACCTAGGCATCTCTCTAGAATTATTTCTGTCAGTTTCTAGAATTATTTGCCCCTTTTGGGAGAAATAAATTCTGCCATGATATTTTTCTTTTTTCTTTTTTTAAGATTTTATTTATTTAAACATGACAGACACACAGAGAGGAAGGCAGAGACCTAGGCAGAAGGAGAAGCAGGCTCCAAGCAGGGAGCCCGATGTGGGACTTGATCCTGGGACTCCTGGATCACGCCCTGAGCCAAAGGCAGACAGATGCTCAAATGCTGAGCCACCCAGGCATCCCCTACCATGATATTTTTCTAAGAAATCTCTGTCCAAAAAAAAAATAGGGAAAAAGGAACTAAGGAGAAAAGGATGGGTAATTTAAGCAGCCTAATCAAAAGGGAATAGGTTCAGAGGTGCCTGGGTTCCCTCAATGGTTGAATGTCTGCCTTCGGCTCAGGTTGTGATCCTGGGGTCCTGGGACTGAGTCCCACAACATGCTCCCCACAGGAAGCCTGCTTCTTCCTCTATGTCTCTCTCTCTCTCTCTCTCTCTCTCTCTCTCTGTTTCTCATGAATAAATAAATATAATCTTTAAAAAAGGAGGGGGAATAGATTCAGGGTTGAAGTTTATTAGAGACCCCTACTATTTGAAATATTTTAATATTCTGAGGCAGGGCTTGCTGTATAGCAGTGGGGTTAAGCACTGCGTGTGTAGCTCTGGTATCAATAAGGACACAGAGAGATTCATTCCTAATCTGAATACTTTTTTCTTCAACCTGAGTAAGAGGGAGGATTGGGAAAATCCTCTATAGTTCCCCGGAGCCCCATCATTGGGAATTAGGAGGCCGCTGGTAAGGCTAGCTGGAGGGCTGATGGCGCTATAAGTTGGTAACAGTCTTTTTTCCAATGTTCTGGCTTTTTGCAATAACAGCAGAGATCATGAGGTTTTGCAGTTTTGTTTAGGGACTTCTATTTGCCGGAGTTAAAAATTCAGAATTTTAGTGGTCTCTCTTTTTAGGTGACTTATCTAGCATGCAGGTGAGCCGGTTTGCCAAATTAACTCAATCTGGAGTGGACACAGATACACATTTCCCCCTGTCCTTCAACAAAAAGAAATTTCCTGGCTCAGCCCATTAATAAATATGGGGTTAAAGGCTTACCCAAGTGGATTCAACATCTAAAGGAAGACCAGAATTTTCTTTGAAAATAATCTGATGTATAATAGTCATGAACAGGTTCCTCAGATTTTTGTGTGCAAGTTTGAATTTTGTTCCAGTCAACAGGTTTAGAGAAAGCTACTGCAATTGTTCGGTGGAGGTTTTCAGCATGTGTTTTTAGTATTTTGCCAAAAAGTTAGGGGTTTGTTTTTCTAAATCCCATTTAGCATGCTCCCATGGGCAAATTTCATCCAATGTTTGGCTTGGCTGTCACTGGCAAGCATGTGGGCTAAGTGATATAAATCTGAGAAACCGGGTTGGTAAGTTTGAATAACTGTGTTAAATTCTTCAGCAAACCTATGGGGGTCCTCAGTCACTTTAGGAAACTCTTTAACTATGGCTCACAATACAGCTTTAGTCCAGGGAACATAAGAAATTTGGGATTTGTTTGTCCCCCAGAAGCCTTTTTCTCTTTTCCTAATTGTTCGCCTCACTTAGTCTAGAAATTGTATTTAGCAGAGAGGCAATTTTAGATTCCTGATGACGTTTGGAAGCTTCAAAATACCAATCAAAATAGGCATCCCATTCGGCTTTGACAACTTTAAACCTGTGGCTGTCCAATTCGGTTTGGAGAAAAATAAGTTCGTCCAGATTGAAAGTTCCCTATAATGGGCATCGGCGTTTGAAATTATTTTTGGTTAAATCGATCCATTTGCTTAGAAATGTGTACGAGGGACCACAGTTTTGTTTTTGTTTTTTTTATAAAGTTGATTGGTTTATTTTCCTTTTTGAAGGTTTTATCTATTTGACAGAAAGGGAGAGAGAGCCAGAGAGCACAAGCAGGAGGAATGGCAGAGAGAGAGGGAGAAGCAGGCTCCCCACTCAGCAGGGAGCCCAACACAGGACTCAATTCCAGGACCTGAGATCATGACCTGAGTGGAAGGCAGGTGCTTAACTGACTGAGCCATCCAGGCACCCCGGGATCACAGTTTTTAAACATAAAACTGGCTGGAATCCAGAAGGGGGATGCCTCAAAACATTTTGATGACTGGAACCCCATTTCTTACAGTTAAGTTGGTTTTTTTAAGTATTCTCTACATCCCCCGTGGGTTTCGAACTCACAACCCTGAGATCAAGAATTGCATGTTCTACTGATTGAATCAGTCAGGTGCCCCTTAGAGGTTTTTCTCTAGAGTGAAAAGAAAAATTCCTAAACTGCTACTTTAATAGGAATGGCCCACTTCCAAAAGGAATCAGGCCAAAGGCCAGCACAGTTCTGATAGGAACAGTACAATTCCAAAATGGAGTCAGACTAAAGGCCAAATGAGTACTCTGAGAAAAGACAGAGCCTTCAAATAGATCCCAAATAAAGGCCAGGGAGCTCAAAATGCAGAGAGTAGACTTAGCAATTCAGGAGAGACTTACTCACTCAGACTCCAGGATGGGCAGGAAAGCAGTGGGCTCAATGGGCTCTGTAGGTACCAGCACCTGTTTGCTCACCATCCTTGGAGTTGGGGGTGGGGTGATTGTCCTCTCCAGATCCCACTTATGACACCATGTAATGTCCTTAAACAGTTATTTTACCAACAAATATGGTTTTACTTGGGAATCACAAAAAATTGCCATTCTGGACAGGCAGGCTACAGTAAAAACCATAGGCTAGCTAGTACAACAAATAAAGGAATGAGAAATGTTATTTTATGAAGAAGGAAGAAACTAGGAGGATTTGTTTTGAACAAAAATCCACTGGAGAAGAGCAAGATTTCAGGGTGATGATGTTTCTCATTGGCTGAGTTGCTGGAGCTGTTGATTTCTTGTAGGTGATGCAGTGAATGTCTTTTCTTTTGGGGCCCTATAATTGATGATTCTTCCTTGTGACTATTCTGTTGGGGTCTGTGATTGATCATTCTTCCTGTGATTGACATCAAGTGGTATGGCATAAGAGCTCCCCCTTCTGGCCTCCTGGCTTTATTTTAGTGATATTTCCTTTTATTAATTTTCACACCCTTGAAGATGACCTAAAAGATCTCAAATTGCATAGGGAGCCAAAGGGGGTTAGTGAAGCTGCAGATGATTGGTGTTCTTTTTTTTTTTAATAATAAATTTATTTTTTATTGGTGTTCAATTTGCCAACATACAGAATAACATCCAGTGCTCATCCCGTCAAGTGCCCCCCTAAGTGCTCGCCACCCAGTCACCCCCACCCCCCCCTCCCCTTCCACCACCCCTAGTTCATTTCCCAGAGTTAGGAGTCTCTCATGTTCTGTCTCCCTTTCTGATATTTCCTACCCATTTCTTCTCCCTTCCCCTCTATTCCCTTTCACTATTATTTATATTCCCCAAATGAATGAGACCATATAATGTTTGTCCTTCTCCGATTGACTTATTTCACTCAGCATAATACCCTCCAGTTCCATCCACGTTGAAGCAAATGGTGGGTATTTGTCGTTTCTAATGGCTGAGTAATATTCCATTGTATACATAAACCACATCTTCTTTATCCATTCATCTTTCGATGGACACCGAGGCTCCTAACAGTTTGGCTATTGTGGACATTGCTGCTAGATGTTTGATGTTCTGCAGACAATTTCCTGTGAATATAGATTAGGATCTTAGCCTGACACAAAAGCAAGAAAGATGAATTAATTGAAGATAAAAGGGAGAGACTCTTTAACACTTTATAACTATTTTTAAAGTGTACAATTCTGGTGCATTAAGTACATTCACATAGTTGTGTAACCATCATCACCATCCATCTCCAGAATACTTTTCATCTTGAGAAACTAAAACTCTATCCATTAAACACTAACTCCCTGCCCTCCCCAGCTCCTGGTGATCACTATTCTACTTTCAGTCTCCATGATTTTGACTTTAAGTACCTCATGTCAGTGGAATCAAATAGTATTTGCCCTTTTGTGAATGACTGATTTCACTTAACATTTGGTCCTCAAGGTTCATCCACATTGTCATGGTTGTGCAGAATATGTCAGAATTTCCTTCCCTTTGAAGGCTGAATAATATTCCACTATATGGGGGTGCCTGAGTAGCTCAGATGGTTGACCGTCTGCTTTTGGCTCATGTCATGATGTCCAGGTCTAGAGTTTGAAACCTCCGTCAGTCTCCCAGCTCAGTGAGGAATCTGCTTCTCCCTCTCCTATTCCTCCCCCTGCCTGTGATCTCTCTGTCTCTCTCAAATGAATAAATAAAATCTTTAAAAAAATATTCCACTGTATGTATCTATCACATTTTGTTATCAGTTCATTACCCTTTGACAATTGGGCTATAATTAGAAGATTCTCAGGTTCCTCTAAAAGCAAACAGTATGAGAAGAAAAATAGCTACTCCAAGCCATCAGACCAAGTAGATGAAATGAAGAGTACTTTCCACCTTGTCTTTCTGGTTTTGCTCTTCAAATCTTTGGTTTATTCTAGTCATGTTGCTCTTCATTCTCTGCCTATTTACTATAATATGAAGATGGAAAATTGCTTTTATGTTAACCTTTTTTTAAGGTTTATTTATTTTTTTTCTGAGTATGACATTATAGCTGGTTACAAATGGCTCACTCAATACCCAATCTTCAGAGAAAATCGATCACTATGCATGTTTCTATTCTGCTGTATACGCTGGTTACTTTCTAATATTTCCCATTTCCTAGCCCAAACAGGTAAAACACTTTTTCAGAGACAAAAACATGGGGGAAAATGACTTTTTTGGAAGTTGATACAGTTGATACCTAAGGAACACCAGCTTAATTCATGTTATGATGTGGTTTGCATAAAAGGAAAATGCGTTTGGGGAAATTGGGCCCAACTTTGAGACCCCAGGTTGGCACTAGAGAGTACAAGAAAAGTTATATTTAGGTTTCCCTGCCAGGAGGAAAGTTTAATTGGCTATGATCAGCCAATCCACCTGGGCTGCCTCTCCTGTATTCCTCTTCTTTCTTTAGCTCAGAAGAAGGGACTCCTTATTTTCTACATCATCCAAATGTGGAGGATTTTTTTTTTTTAAGATTTTATTTTTTATGTAATCTCTACACCCAGTATGGGGCTTGAACTCACAACCTCAAGATCAAGGGTCACGTGTTCTACCTACTGAGCCAGCCAGGGCACCTGGCGGAGGATTTAAGATGGTTACGCTCTTTGATATTCCTTACATCAAGAGATGTGGTCTGTTCCCCTTTCCTTGAGTCTGGGAGCTCTTTGCTATTGCTTTGACCTGTAGAATACAGCAAAAATGATGCTGTGCTCAGTAAGATAAGGCTATAAATCAATAATTGTTTGGTTTAGGAATTTGTTCAGACCTATTTTTCTGGACAGTTTGCAGGATGGGCTCTTGAACTAGGAATCTCATTGAGATTACTCATCTAGGAAAACACATTCCTGTCAAATAGCAATTTTACTTACTGAGACTTGCTTTAAGATCCTTGCCTGGTATTCACTAATCCTAAAATTTACTCCAAGACGTTTGCCCAATCCCAAACAATCCCTGTTTTTAAAAATAATTCAGAATGTAGGGGTGCCTGGGTAGCTCATTTGGTTGTGTCTGCATCCTGCTCAGGGTCTTGAGATGGAGCCCCACATGCTCCACCCCTCACTCCACCCCTCCCCCCTGCTTATGTACTTGCTCTCTCTCTGTCTCTGTCTCTCAAATAAATAAATAAAATCTTTTAAAAGTATTTAAAAATTTATAATATATAATTTATTTAGTACATAAATATCAAGGAAATTACATTTAACATTTCTTTAAAATTTGAAGGATGTTATTTATTAAAGCTACTTACTATAGGGCACCTCAGGGCGCCTTACTATAGGGTGGCTCAGTTGGTTGGGAGTCTGACTCTCCATCTTTGCCCAGGTCTTGATCTTGGGGTTATGAGTTTGAGCTACATGTTGGGCTCTGTGCTGAGTGTGGAGCCTACTTTATTTATGTATTTTAAAGATTTTATTTATTTCCTTTCACAAGAGACACACATAGAGAGGCAGAGACATAGGCAGAGGGAGAAGTAGGCTCCCATGGGGGCCTGATGTAGGACTTGATCCTGGGACCCCAGGATCATGCCCTGAGCCAAAAGCAGTTGCTCAACCACTGAGCCACCTAAAAAGCCCTGGAGCCTACTTTAAAAAATAAAGAAGAAGAACAAGAACAAGAAGAAGCTATATTACTAAAGAGGAAGTTCTATAGCCTTTTAAACTCATTGAAAGCCAATACACTTAAGGAACTAAAAATGTCCTTTTAAAATTCAAATTTTCCGCTTTCTTGATAACATCTTTCTTGCCTGTTAGGTCTCACAGACTCCCAATCACTTCTTATCTTGAAAGGCCTGCTTGAACTACCCAAGCCCAGACTCCGACTCTATATACATTTCTGTTGGGCAGACGGAGGTAGGGCCTCTCCAAAATGGGTGACCTAAGGCTAATAGGTGGGGTCACCCTTCCACTAGATGTCACTCCGGATAAGTTCCTGGAACTCCTCAAGCCACAAACAACTCACGACCTACCGAGACCCGCCTAAAAGAGGAAGAACACCAGAATCAGCCAAAAACAAGAGCATGCACCCTGCTTCACCCTATCACAAAAAACCTTATGTCCCTAAGCACCTTTTTTTTTTTTTTTTTTTTTTACTCGCACAGGTATAGAAACTCGAGCCTCGGAACCTCGCCCGGGAGCGCTTCATGTTAAAGCACTCTCGAACCTGGCGCTGCCTGGCTCCAGTCCCTAATTCTTCCGCCGACCATGTAAAACCTAACAATTCCTTTCTTAAGATTTTTTATTTATTTATTCATGATAGAGAGAAGCGGAGACACAGGCAGAGGGAGAAGCAGGCTCCACGCCAGGAGCCCGACGCGGGACTCGATCCCGGGACTCCAGGATCACGCTCTGGGCCAAAGGCAGGCGCTAAACCACTGAGCCACCCAGGGATCCCCCTGAACCTCACAATTTCCTTTCCTTGTCCCTCCATCCCGAGATCCTACCGGGATTGTCAAGGTTAGCGTTTCCATTACTGCAGCAAGCCTTACAGAGTTAATTGTGCTTGGTCACAAGTTTTTCTGGTTGTCTTTTGAGGAGCTGCCAATCTCCTGGGTAAGTATTGCTCCATGAAGCCTGAGCTTGAGTTTTAGGTGTGTGTGTGTGTAAGTGTCCTGGAAAGGGAGGGGGTAAAAGGTGTCGCAACGGGGGCTGGGAGTAACAAGGCTGGAAAGCCACTCCTCTGTTGTCCTCTTCTAGAATGTGAGCTGGCGGGCACAGGCATTGTGTCTTCTCTGCTTTATCCTGCGACCAGTTTCTGGCACACACTTAATTGTTGTTTTTTTGGGGGGGGGGTTGTTGCTGTTGTTTTTGGCACACACATAATTATTAAGTGTAAGAATGAGCACTAGAATGACTGTGTGCCTGAAAACTTGAAAGACAAAGGAAAAGCCAGGGAGGGAGGGAGGAAAGGGGAAACGCCACAGGAAGGGCCTGGAAGACGGTTAGCGAGCCTGCGCCTCCCAGCCTCTTAGCCTCGCAGCCTCCCAGCCTCGCAGCCTCCCAGCCGGCAGGGGCGCTGTGGGCGCTGTGGGCGCTGTGGGCGGGGCCTGCGGGGGCGGGGCCTGCGGGGGGCGGGGCCGCAGGCGCGCAAGGCAAGGTGGGATCGGAGAGGCTGGAGAGGAGGCGCGAGAGGCTGTCTGAGAGGCCGCCTGAGGGGCCGCGGCTGTCCGCCTTGGTCAGGCCAGGTGAGTGCCTCGCGCCGAGGGCAGGGGCTGGGCCCCGCCTCGGTGCTTCCCTGTGCCGCTGACCACCTCCGGCAAGGAGGGCTGAGGGGGGCTGAGGGGGGCTGAGGGGGGCCGGTGCCTCAGAACCTGCGTTCCGGCTCCTCAGTTTGCCCAGTTGAGAAGCGGCAGGTGGGCCAGCCGCGTTGCTGTGGGACGAGCCGGGCCGCCCCAGCGGCCCCTCCCGCGTCGCTCGCAGCCTCCCTGCCCGTCCTGCCCCACAGCAGGGCGCTCCCTGCGCCGGCCCTGCCCCGGCTTCACTCTTCCCTCCGGGATTTACCGACGGGCAGGTTAGGTGATTACCTCAGGCGTCTCGAGTCGGGCCGCGCGTGCGCCTGGGCGGGCCACCGCCGGCGGGGTGACCCCGGGCGCGTCCCCTGACCTCTCTGTGCCCACATTTTCTCATCCCCCAAGTGGGATAATCCTAGAACTTACCGTATAGGGTCTTTTGATGATTAAATGAGTTAATATGGATAAAGATTTAGAGCAGACACAGTCTCCTGTCGCACCATTTCCAAAGCGCCTCCGCTTCCCCTGCCCGTTACCATATGTAGTTGTAAGTTTGCTTCAGGGATTATTTAATAACCGTTTTTGGCTGTTTAATGTTTGGTTAATTTTTTTTTTAAGATTTTATTTACTTATTCATGAGAGACACAGGCAGAGGGAGAAGCAGGCTCCATGCAGGGAGCCCCGTGTGGGACTCGATCCCGGGACCCCAGGATGACGCCCTGGGCTGAAGGCAGGCGCCCAACCGCTGAGCCACCCAGGGATCCCATAATGTTCGTGGTTAATAGATTATTCCCGGGAGGGCAGGGCAGCGCGCTCACTTGCTCGCCCTGTATTCCCTGCACCAAGCTGGTTGCCTGAGTGGGGGAGTCTGAAGCAGGGTTGCCCGGGCTGGGAGTACAGGGGTGATCAGGGTTGCGCCTTCAGTCCGAAAGGCGCATTGGAGCGGGTCTGGCATGGTTGGGTCTTATTTGGGGCGCTCAGTGTCTGGGAAAAAAATCAGTTAAGCTTAGTGTTACTCTTGAAGGAAAGGTTCCTGGCTGGGTCAGTAGGAGGAGCATGTGACTCGACCTCAGGGATCCTGATTTTGAGCCCCTGCTTTGGGTTAGACAATACTTAAATAAACTTGAATTAAAAAAATGCGACCCATGAAGGAATTGAATCTTGAAAGCTCCAAACTGAGATTTCTGGGTTTTTTGGTTGGTTTGTTCGTTTTTTGGGGTCATCTCTGTATTTCAACTTTGTCCCAGTCCTAGGGGGCAGTAGGGTCCAAGAAGCTACCTATTTTGTAAGGTAAATGCCTGCTGCCTTGGCTCGGCCATAATGGAGGAATGAGAGCAGACAAGAGGCTACCTGCAGGGATCCCTGGGTGGCGCAGCGGTTTGGCGGCTGCCTTTGGCCCAGGGCGCGATCCTGCAGACCTGGGATCGAATCCCACGTCGGGCTCCCGGTGCGTGGAGCCTGCTTCTCCCTCTGCCTGTGTCTCTGCCTCTCTCTCTCTCTCTCTTTGTGTGAGTATCAGAAATAAATAAATAAAATAAAAAAAAAAAAAAAAAAAAGAGGCTACCTGCAATTCAGTGCTGGTTTTCTAATTCTGCTCTTAGTTAAGTGTTGACAACGCCATTGCGTTCTCACTACCCACTAGTGTGGGTAGTTCCTAGGGTGAGGTTTTATTTTGCTAGTTCCCGTGGCAAGGCTGACCTGTGGTATGACCCTGTTCAGGAGCTCCTGGTGGGAAAATTTGTTTCCTCCTTACATATTTGTCAATTGACAACTATAGAATTTTTTTGTTATACTTCTAAGGAGTTGCAAAGGCTATCACGACCATCCTGTTCTGTGGTTTTCTTTTCTTTCTTTCTTTTTTTTTAAAATTTTTTATTTATTTATGATAGTCACACAGAGAAAGAGAAAGGCAGAGGGAGAAGCAGGCTCCATGCACCGGGAGCCCGACGCAGGATTGGATCCTGGGTCTCCAGGATCATGCCATGGGCCAAAGACAGGCGCCATACCGCTGCGCCACCCAGGGATCCCTGTTCTGTGGTTTTCATGTGCGGTGTTTTAATCCTATTGGAGTAAAATCTAGAAATTGTAGATTTCACTTGTTTAGTTTATGGAAATTTTATTTATGGCAGAACACCTATCTGACCAAATTGTCCCTCACTGTCCAACCCAGAAGTCTGAGCTCACTTTTTAAAAACAGCTTATTGAGATATAGAATTTACATATCACATAATTTGCTCATTTTAAATTTAATGATTTTTTTTAAAGATTTTATTTATTCATGAGAGACACAGAGAGAGAGAGAGAGAGAGAGGCAGAGACAGGCAGAGGGAGAAGCAGGCTCCATGTAGGGAGCCCGATGTGGGACTCGATCCCGGGTCTCCAGGATCAGGCCCTGGGCTGAAGGCAGTGCTAAACTGCTGAGCCACCAGGGCTGCCCAAAATTTAATGATTTTTAGTAAATTTACATAATACCATTACCACAGTCATTTTAGAGGATTTCTATGACACCAGAAAGATGCCCCATGCCCATTTTCATTCACTTCCCAGTCCACCCTAGGCAACCAGTGATCTTTCTGTTTTTTTCTTTTTTTCATGAATTCACACTTTCTGTATATTTCATATAAATGGAACATAATTATATAAATGTTGGTTTGTAAGCTCCTTTGGAGTTTCTCGCTATAATCTGAAACAGATTGAGGGTAGAGAGAGACCAAAGAAAGGTGAGCCACTCCAGATTGGTAAGTGACAGGTATAGTAAGCAAAAGAACTTAAGATACAAGGTGTGTCTTGGGCAGCTACAAGATAAGTAGATCTCTCACCCAGCTGCCAAATCTTGTTTGTTTGTTTCTTTCTTTCTTTCTTCTCTTCTTCTTCTTCTTTTCTTTTTTTTTTTATAAGATTTTGTTTATTCATTCCTGAGAGACCCAGGCAGAGGGAGAAGCAGGCTCCATGCAGGGAGATGTAGGACTCGATCTCAGGTCTCGAGGATCACACCCTGGGCCAAAGGCAGGCGTTCAACTGCTGAGCCACCCAAGCATCTCATTAAATAAAATCTTTAAAAAAACAAATCTTTTGCTCATTTTAAAATTCGGTTATTTTTCTTTTTATTAATGAATTGTAAGAGTTCCTTATATGTACTGAACACAAGTTGTTTATCATTATAAGATTTACAAATCTATTTATTTATAAAGATTTTTTTTTTTTTATTTACTCATGAGAGACACAGAGAGGGAGAGGTAGAGACACAAGCAGAGAGAAAAGCAGGCTCCAATGCAGGGAGCCTGATGTGGGACTCGATCCCGGGTCTCCAGGATCAGGCCCTGGGCTGAAGGCGGTGCTAAACTGCTGAACCACCCAGGCTGCTCTATAAATCTTTATAAATGATATCTTTTCAAGCCCCAAATTTTAAAATTTTGAAAAAAATAAACTTTTCAGTTTTTTGTTTTTTTTTTCCCTTTTAAGAGAGCATGAGGTAGAGGGGAAGGGACAGAGATCAAGGGAGAGAGAGAATCTTAAGCATGCTCCACGCTCAACACAGAGCCCGACGTGGGGCTTGATCTCATGACCCTGAAATCAGGACCTGAGCTGAAATCAAGAATTGAACACTGAACTGACTAAGCCACCTAGGTTCCCCCCAACTTGTCGACTCTTTAATGCTTATGCTTT
This sequence comes from Vulpes vulpes, assembly GCF_048418805.1. NCBI lineage: Eukaryota > Metazoa > Chordata > Mammalia > Carnivora > Canidae > Vulpes > Vulpes vulpes. The sequence continues at coordinate 144,977,317 of NC_132781.1, forward strand.
TGGTGCTATATCCAATAAATCTTTCTCTGACTCAGGGTTGTGAATATTTACTCCTGTGTTTTTTCCCAAAAGTTTTATGCTTTTGACTTTTTCATTTAGGTCTGCAGTCCATTTCATTTTTAGTTGATTATTGGTTTGGTGTCATCAAACTTATCCATCCTTATGTTGAACATTCCATTCTCCTAGGATGGACAATGCTTAGAGCCATTTAGGAATTAGATGAAATAAGGCTCTGTTCCTTTCAGTATCTCTTATTGAAATTGTTTGCATTACTCTGCCTTCTCCACTTACTTTAATCTCATTCTGAATTTTTTACGCTGGAGCAATCCAAGTAAGATTCTGGGTGGTGAGCAGTTGGATCTTTCTTTTGTGCAGTGGGATAGGGTGATTGAGCAGCAGGAGAGGAGAAGGAGGTCACAGGTCTTTTCTCAGCTCGTTAGATCAAATCCATGTGGGAAAGGGCATTATGGAAGCAGAGGGTCTGAAATTGTATTCAGAGTATCCATGATGCTCATGCTCTCCACAGAATGTCTTCCTATCCCTAGCTTCATGTACCCAATTTTTAGACTGCTGTTTAAGATTCATGTCAAGTGTTGGCAAGGTTGGGGAGAAATTGAAATCCTCATGGTTTATTGGTGAAAATGTAAAATAGTATAGCATATGTGGCAAACTGGCAATTCCTCAAAGAGTTAAACATAATTACCGTGTCACCCAGCATTTCTACTCCTAAGTGTGTGCCCAAGAGAATTGAATATGTGTTCACACAAAAATTTATTACATAAATATTCATAGCAGCATTGTTCATAATAGCCAATAAGTGGAAACAGCCCAAATGATCATAATCTGGTAAATGGATGAATAAGTGGTATATCCATACAGTGGAATATTGTTTAGCCTTAAAAAAGGAACAAATACTGATGTATTCCACAACATCTCAAAGCATGCTAAATCAGAGGCCAGACATAAAAAAAGAGCATTTATATAAGATGTCTGAAATACATAATTCCAGAGAGACTGGAAGTACATTACTGGTTGCCAGAGCATAGAGAGTGAGTGACTACTGCTGAATATCTTGTCAGGGGTGGGGGGGAGGTGGGCGTTGATGAGAGTTCTGGAATTATGTAAGTGGTGATGGTTGCATAACTATGTGAACGTACTGAAAAACACATATGATAAAATTTACCCTTTTAAAGGTAAATTTTATGGTGTGTATTATGTCATTTAAAATAATGGAGGGGTACCTGGGTGGCACAGTCCGTTGAGCAGCTGAGTCTTAATTTCTGCTTTGGTTATGATCTCAAGGTTGTGAGGGAGAGCCCCACATTGGTGTCTGTGCTCAACGTACAGTCTGCTTGAGATTCTTCCTCCATCCCTCCCCACTACCATATGCACACACACATGCGAGCTTGCATGCTTTCTCTCTCTCTAATAAATGAATCTTTAAAAAAAAATAATGGAAAGCCATCCTTGCTGACCCAGATCTGGCCAGTATGCTGGACAGTATGTTTTGTGTTGGTTTGGCTTTGCCATGTCTCTTTAACAAGCATCACATGGTTCTAAAGGAAGACAGGACACCCAAGTGGAATAAAGTTTGTATGAACTAAAACTCACATTGCCACTGTGAGTTTTAGTTCTTACTTACTTCTTTTCCTTTTCTCCAATCTGTGAGCCTTTTTCCCAGTCCTGCCTGCATCTTCCCTAGGTGTTGTGTTGACTTAGACTTTTTCTGTAGCAGAGAAATAGAGCTGGGGAGTGTATCTCAGGGTTGTGATTAGCTTCTTGTTGTGTTTGCTTGAAAATTGGTATGATGGGATGCAGGGTGGAGGACCTTAACATTGCTGCTCATTAATGTTTCACAGTGCTATTGATATTGTGAAATGGTTTTCTAATTTAATCCTAAAAAAAAAGGCAATTTATTTTCCTAGGACTTAAGATGTCTTCATCAGCTAGGCTTCACAGAAGACAATATGGAAGATCTTCAGTAGCTAAAAGGTAAAGTGAAATGTTCTTTGGTTTTTAGGTGTCCCTAGGGTAAAATAGTAAAATTAGATGAAAATGTAAATGCAGATATCAAGATTTAATTTTAGCACTTGTTGCTGATTTTGCTTTTAGTTTATATAATTTGCAAAATGGCATTCTTTTCAATCTTCTAAGAGCAAAAATAATGCTTTTTTTTAAACTTATTTTGAAATATATACTCATAGGAAGTGCAGTATTTGTTTTTAAATATTCAAACAACATGCATAACACAGAAAAGTGCAAATCTTCTATAAGCCAACTCCTGAGCATTTGCCACTGTTAACAGCTTGGTATGTGCTCTTTATGCTTTTTGTTATATTGCTTAGAGAAATCTGTGAACAAACTAACTTATTGATTTTTACATGTATGAAGGTAGTTTGCAAATTTAATTGTATACTCAGTGTTTTACCTCTGCAATCACCAAAACAGTTACCATCAAATCTTTGCACTTTTTTTTTTTCTTGCGATGTTATGTTTAGACATTCCTTAGAGGCTTTGTGGCTCTTACTCAGAGCCTTATTACTTCCAGAGAGCCGGGGTTGGGCCCCCAGGACCCACTGTGGCCTTGCTTCTCAAACTTAGGGCTGCCTAAGAGTCAATTGAAGAGCTTGTTAAAATGCAGATTGCCAGGCCCTGGGCCTCAGGATTTTGAAGCCTCGGGCCCAGGGAGATGCACGTTTATATATTACTCAGCTGTTGGTATTGGAACCACTTCAAGAATCTTGTATCATCAAATTGCTGGTATCAGTTATCTGAGAAACTTGGCAGCCTGCTGAGCCTAGCTATACCCACCACCAATTACTAGTTGTGCTTGGTTGGAGTCAGGGTGCCTGACTAGTGTGGGTGCTACTGGAGGTCTGGTACACGCACTAATCTCTTAGGATGGTCCCTGTTACAGCCCTGGTGTCCAGCTTACTGCCTGCCTTATACAGAGCAGGCACTCCTTGGATATCTGCTAATTGGTGTTGAACAAATGAACAAACATATATTTGCTTTCCACTCCCATAGCACATTTGAAATGGGGAATAAGCAGCAATCATAGATTATAGCCTCAAACGAAAGGAAAGTAGGGGAAAAATGTAAAAGGCAGACAGAAATATTAAAAGTCATAGATATTCTGGACCACGTATTAGTTTTCCATTTCTGCTGTGTCAGATTATCCTACATTTAGCAGTTTAAAAGAACACATTTGTTACCTTACAGTTCTGTAGGTCAGAAGTGCAACCTGGGTCTCACCAGACTATAAAATCAAGATGTCAGCAGGCTGTGTTCCTCTCTGGAGAGGTTGTAAGAGAAAGCACATATCCTTGCTTGTTCAGAATGTTGGTAGAATTCAGTTCCTTACAGTTGTAGGACTGAGGTCTGCATCTCCTTGCTGGCTGGCAGCTGAGGGCCATTCACAGCTTCAGAGGCCACTGGCATTTCTGGCTTGAGACCGACTTCGTCTGTCTTCAGAGCTAGTTCCTGTCAAGCTTCAGATCCCTCTTCCCACTTATCTTTCCCGACTGCAGCCCAGAAAGGTTCTCTGCTTTTAAGGACTCCTGTGATTATATTGTGCCCATTCAGATATTCAGATCTGTACCCTTGTCTTGAAGTCTGTGTCTTTAATCACCTCTCTAAAGCCCCTTTGGGACATAAGCTAACATATTCATAAGCTCCAGTGTCTTTTTTTTTAAAACATATTAATTAGAAACAACAGAGGCAGAGACATAAACAGGAAGAAGCAGGCTCCTCGCCGGAGGCCAACACGGGACTCAATCCCGGAAAGGGATCACACCCGGAGCCAAAGGCTCAACCGCTGAGCCACCCAGGCATCCTAGCTCCAGCACTTTTGATATGGTTGTGTCTATAGACCATTCTGCCTGTCACAGGCCATTAGGACCAGTGGTCTCAGCAGTCCTTGAGAGCTTTGCTCTGTCATAGGATAGCACAATTACTCTATTTCTTTAATTCTAAGATGCCATTCATTAAAGAAACAACAAAAACAACTTATTGTCATAGAAAATTTCAAACATAAGCAGAAGTAGAGAAACTGTAAAATATATGTATTCATCACTTTATTCTAGTATTAGTGACTCTTGGCTTGTCTTGAGTCTAGTCTTATCACCCTAGCTTGAAATTATTTTAAAGCAAATCTCAACATATTTATATGTTTATATTTTAATATGTATTTCTGGAAGCTAAGAACGCTGTTTTTATTACATAGTCACTCTATTAATATAACTTCCCTATATCAATAAATTTTTTTTTTAAGATTTCACTTATTTATTCATGAGAGACAGAGAGAGAGAGAGGCAGAGACACAGGCAGAGGGAGAAGCAAGCTCTATGCAGGGAGCCCGACGTGGGACTCAATCCCGGGTCTCCAGGATCAGGTGGGCGCTAAACCGCTGGGCCACCTGGGCTGCCCCTATATCAATAATTTAATATCATTAGATATCTAGACACTTTATATTTTCTTCATTATCTTATAGTTATTTAATTTGAATTGAAATTTAAATAAAGCCTACATATTAAATTTAGTAGATATCTCTTTTTTTTTAATTTTTATTTATTTATGATAGTCACACACACACACACACACACACACAGAGAGAGAGAGAGAGAGAGGCAGAGACACAGGCAGAGGGAGAAGCAGGCTCCATGAACTGGGAGCCCGACGTGGGATTCGATCCCAGGTCTCCAGGATCGCGCCCTGGGCCAAAGGCAGGCGCTAAACCGCTGCACCACCCACGGATCCCTAGTAGATATCTCTTATTGGATAAAGTATATATAACATAAAAATTACCATTTAACCTTTTTTTTTTTTTTAAAGATTGTGTTTATTTAGCTCTCTGAGAGAGAGCTAGAGAGAGCATGAGCAGGAGGAGGGACATGGGGACAGGGAAAGGGTGAAGCAGGCTATCCCTATATGGGGTTTGATCCAGGACCCTGAGATAATGAGTTGAAGGCAGCCGCTTAACTGCCTGAGCCACCCAGGCACCCCCCATTTAACCATTTTTAAGATTACAGTTTAGTGCCATTAAGTGTGTTCACATTATTGTGCAGCCATCATCACCATCCATCTCCAGAGCTTTTTCATCTTCCCAGACTGAATCTCTGTGCCTGTGAAACAATTACTGCCCAATTCCCCTCCTCATAGCCTGTATCAGAGTCCTTTTTAAAAAATTTACCATCTAGGGCAGCCTGGGTGGCCCAGCGGTTTAGCGCCGCCTTCAGCCCAGGGTGTGATCATAAGTCTTTTTTTAAAAATTACCATCTTGGGATCCCTGGGTGGCGCAGCGGTTTAGCGCCTGCCTTTGGCCCAGGGTGCGATCCTGGAGACCCAGGATCGAATCCCACGTAGGGCTCCCGGAGCATGGAGCCTGCTTCTCCCTCTGCCTGTGTCTCTGCCTCTCTCTCTCTCTCTCTCTCTCTCTCTCTGTGTGTGTGTGTGTGTGTGTGACTATCATAAATAAATAAAAATTTAAAAAAAATTACCATCTTAATCATTTTTAATTGTACAATTCAGTAGTGCTAAGTATATTTGCATTGCTGTGAACAGCTCTGTAGAGCTGTATATCCTGCAGAACTGAAACTGTACCTATTAAAAAAGTCCCCTTTTCTCTAACACAGGTTTTACAACCATCATTCTACTTCCTATTTCTACAAATTTGACGGTTTTAGTGTTGTGTTCTGCCCCACCTATTGATGGTGACGCTCTCAGCTAGGAATGCTTGAGGCACTCGCCTGGTCCTGTCTTACAGCAAGCTCCATGGGGACCTGGGCTGTGACTGGATCCTTTTGGTTCTTAATGTTTGCGGGTTGTACCTAAGCAAAAACAGTAAGGAAATTTTGAGGAACAGGACTTATTACATGCAAGTCCTAGAGGGTATGTGGTACAAGTGAGGTCCCAGGTAGAGAGACAGGGATAAAGGGAGGAGCTAGGGCTCTGACTTTATTAGGATCCAAGGGTAGAATGTCAGGGTTTTTTAGGGGTTACTCATTATTGGCTAATTTGATGCATAAAAGCAGAAATGAAGGCATGGGAGAGTGGAAGCAGGTTCACTCAAGTGGTCAGTTATCTAAATCACCCAGGATTTTCTGTAAGAGGAACTTAACGGGTGTGGGTGACCTAGTTCCTAATCTGGTTGTTTTACCTAGTGATTGTGTCTACATCTGGCAATATGTTTATTCAAGAGGGATATCTTTTGAAATGGATATCTTGACAATCAGAAGCTTAATGTCAGGAACTTACCCTACATTTAGTTACCTCATGTAAGTGAAATCGTATAATAGTTGTACTTTTGTGACTGATTTATTTCACTTAGTATAATATCCTCAAGGTTCATACACGTTGTAGCATGTTACAGGATTTCCTTCCTTTTAAGGCAGGATATTCCATTGTATATACGACAGTTAATTTTATATATTAACTTGGCTGGATCATGGGGTGCCCAGGTATTAGATCAGCCTGTTTCTGTGATGGTGTTTTAGGATGAGATTAACATTTAAATTGGTGGGCTTTGAGTAAAGGAGATTGCCCTCCAAAATGTGAATGGCCCTTATTCAATCACTTAAAAGCCTGAATAGAAGAAAAAAGATCCACCTCTTTTAGCAATTGAGAATTCTCCAGTAGACTGCGTTTGGACTTCATCTGCCACATCAGGCTCTTGCTAGTTCTTCAGCAGACTACCTTCAGACTCAGTATGGAACACTGGCTCTCTTGGGTTGCCAGCCTGTCATGTTACCCTGCAGATTTTAAACATGTCAGCCTCTGTAGTCAAATGAATCAGTTACTTATAATAAATATGTGTGTATACATCATGTTGGTTCTGTTTCTTTGAAGAACTAACAAATACAGTATGTATAAACCACATTTTGTTTTTCCATTCTTCCATCGATGGACATTTTGATTGCTTCCACTTCTTGATGATTATGAATAATTTTGCTATGGACATGGATGTGCAAATAATCTCTTACATGTTGCAGTTCTTTTGGATATATACCAAGAAGTGGGATTGCTGGATCATATGAATGTTCTAATTTTAATTTTTTGAGGAGCTGCCAGATTATTTTCCATAGCTATTGCACCATTTTATAATCTCGCCAACAATGCAGAGGTTCCAACTGCTTCACAACCCCACCAATACTTGTTTCGGGTTTTTTTGGTAGTAGCCATCCTACTAGGTGTGAAGTGGTAGTGTTTTTTGTTTGTTGGTTTGGTTTTTGGTTTTTTTCTTTACGTAAGCTCTTTGCCCAATGTGGGACTTAAATTTACAATCCAAAAATCAAGGGTTGCATGCTCTACAGACTGAGCCAGCCAGGTGCACGTTATTGTGGTTTTGATTTGCGTTTCTCTGATGATTAGTGAAGTTGAGCATCTTTTTAGCTGCTGACTGCCTATTTGTATACTTTGGAGAAGTGTCTGTTCAAGTCCTTTGCACATTTTTAGGTTGGTTTTTTTGTTTTGTTTTTGTTTTTGTTTTTGTTTTTGAGTTGTAGGAATTCTTTATATATTTGGCATATAAGAGTCTTATCAGGAATGTCTGGGTGGTTCAGTGGTTGAGCATCTGCCTTTGGCTCAGGGCATGATCCGGGAGTTCCAGGATTAAGTCCTACATTGGACTCCCTGTGAGGAGCCCGCTTCTTCCTCTGCCTATATTCTGCCTTCTCTCTGTGTTTCTCATGAATAAATAGATACAATCTTTTTTAAAAGACTCTTATCAAATATATAATTTATAGATATTTTCTCCATTTGTGGGTTGCCTGTAATTGTAACCTTTAATGTGCAATATTTTTAAATTTATAGTCCAATTTATCTGTTTTTTTCTTTTGTCTTTGATTTTTAGTGTGGCATCCAAGAAATCATTGCCAGATCTAGTGTCAGAAAGTTTTCCCCCGTTTTCTCCTAAAGCTTTATTTTTTTAAGATTTTATTCATTCAAAAAAAAAAAGATTTTATTTATTTATTCATGAGAGACACAGAGAGAGAGAGAGGCAGAGACAGAGGTAGAGGGAGAAGCAGGCTCCATGCAGGGAGCCTGATGTGGGGCTTGATCCTAGGTCTCCAGGATCATCTTTTAGGGCTTTAATAGCTTCAGGTCTTATATTTAAATCTTTGATTTACTTTGAGTTCATTTTTTTGTATATGGTATAAAAGGTCCAACTTCATTTTTTTTTTAATGATTCCATTTATTTATTTGTTCATGAGAGACACAGAGCGAGAGAGGCAGAGACACAGGCAGAGGGAGAAGCAGGCTCCATGCAGGGAGCCCGATGTGGGACTCGATCCTGGGTCTCCAGGATCACACTCTGGGCCAAAGGCAGGTGCCAAACCGCTGAGCCACTCACGCTGCCCTCCAACTTCATTCTTTTGCATGTGGATGCTAGTTTTCCCAGCACAATTTGTTGAAAAGACTGTCCTTTTCCTCATTGAATGGTCTTGGCACTTCTTAAAAAATTATTTAACCCTTATATGTGAGAGTATATTTTGGGCTTTCTTTTCTGTTCTTTTGGTCTGTATATGTTTTTATGACAGTACCACACTGTTTTCATTACTGTACTTTTTATAAGTTTTGAAATTAGGCAGTATGAAACTTCCAATCTTGTTCTTTTTTTCAAGATTATTTTGATTATTTTGGGTCCCTTGGAATTCCATATGAATTTTAGGATGGAGTTTTCGACTCCTGCAGAAAAGTCATTGGGATTTTTTTTTTTTTTAAGATTTTATTTATTATTCATTCATGATAGACCTAGAGAGAGACAGAGGCAGAGACACAGGCAGAGGAAGAAGCAAGCTCCATGCCTGGAGCCTGACGCGGGACTCGATTCCGGGACTCCAGGATCACACCCTGGGCCAAAGGCAGGCGCTGAACTGCTGAGCCACCCAGGGACCCAAGTCATTGGGAGTTTCATAGAAATTGCATTGAATCTATAGATTGTTTACAGTAGTACTGTACATCTTAGTAGTACTAAATATTCCAATATATGAAGATGGGATATCTTTCCATTTATTGGTGTCTTCCTTCATTTCTTTCAACAGCACTTAATAGTTTTCAGTATACGTCGTCTTTGACCTCCTTGTTTTATTCCTAAGTTATTTTATTCTTTATCTTGCTCTTGTAAATGGAATTGTTTTCTTAATTTCCTTTCATATTGTTCATTGTTAGTGTTCATATTGTTCATTGCAACTGGTTTTTGCAAGTTGAATTTGTGCCCTACAATTTAGCTTAATTTGTTTATTTGTTCTAACATTTTTTTTTTTTTTTTAGTTGTTTTTGGTGCAATCTCTATAGGGTTTTCCCTACATATATAACATCATGCCATCAACAGAGATACTTTTACTTTTTTTCCATTTTGGATACCTTTTATTTCTTTGTTTTGCTTACTTGCTGTGACTTGGACCAGCATTATGTTGGAAAGAAGTAGTGAAAGTGGGCATGTTTGTCTTGGTCCAGATCTTAGAGGAAGAGCTTGCAGTCTCACCATTGAGCATGATGTTAGCTTTGGGCTTTTCATATGTAGCTTTTATTATGTTGAAGTAGTTTACTTGTATTTTTAGTTTGTAGAGTGCTTGTATAGTAATTTTTTTTTAAATCATGGAAGTATGTTGAATTTTGTCAAATGCTTCCTGTACCAATTGAAATGTTCATGTAAGTTTTTCCTTCATCCTGTTAGTGCAGAGTTTCACATTGATTGATTTTATATATATATATATATAATCATCCTTGCATTAAAGGGATAAATTGTGCTTGGTTGTGGTGTGTAATCATTTTCTTTATACTGTTAAATCCTGCTTGTGTTTTTTTGAAGATTTTTACAGCAATGTTTATAAATGACATGGGTGTATAGTTTTCTTGTGTCTTTGTCCTACTTTGGTATTAGGGTAATGCTGGCTTTATACAATGAGGGAGAAACTGTTCCCTTCCTTTCATTTTATTGGAAGTTTGAGAAAGATCTGTGTTAATTCTTTAAATGTTTGGTGGAATTTACCAGTGATGCCATCTGGTTTTGAACTGTTCCTTAAGGAGATTTTTTGTTTGTTTTTTCTCTTGGTGTCTCAAGTGAGAGAACAGTCCTAAGTGGCAAAAGAAAGCTGCAGAAGCACCACCCAGTGCTGGCTTCACGCTAGGGAGAAAATGCTATGCCTATGCCCCCTCCTCATTGTTTTGGGTACTCTATACATTCAGAGAAACCTTTCTAGTAACAAACTATCGAAATAATCCCTGAATGAGTTCCTTTATGGAGTCTTTTAAGTAATGATTCAGGCTTCTTACTAGTTACAGATCTATTCAGTTTTTTATTTGTTCATAATTCAATCTTTGTATGTTGTGTATTTCTAGGCTATCCAATTTGTTGTGTATAATTGCTCATAGTACTCTTTTTTTTTTTAATAGTTATTTTAGAGAGAGAGAGAGAGAGATCTCGAATGTGCTCACAAGCAGGAGAGGGAGAGAGAATACCAAGCAGACTCCTGCGCTGAGCTCCACGTGGCTCTTGATTCCACAATCCCAAGATCACATCCCTGAGATCACAACCTAGGCTGACAACAGGAGTTGGAAGTTCAACTGATTGTGCCACCAGTGTGCCCCCATAGTACACTCATAATCCTTCTTATTTGTGTAAAACTGGTAAAACTCTTTTTTATATCCTTTTAATTATTTGTGTGTTTTTTATTTTTTTTAATCCAGCTAAAGTCTTATCAATTTTGTTGATTGTTTTCAGAGACCCAACTCTTCATTTCATCGATTTTCTTCTATTGTTTTTCTAGTCTTTATTTATCTCTGATCTAACCTTATTTCCTTCCTTCTGCTAGCTTTGGGTTATTTGTTCTTTTTCTAGTTCCTTAAGTGGTAAAGTTAGGTGTTGATTTGAGATTTTTTTTTTAATGTAAATGTTTACAGCTATACATTTTTCTCTTAGCATTACTTTCTCTACATCTCAGAAGTATTGCTATGTTGTGTTTTGATTTTCATCGTCTCAAGATATTTTCTGATTTTCTTCTTCTTTTTTTTTTTAAAGATTTTATTTATTTATTTATTTATGAGAGATAAACAGAGAGGAAGAGGGAGAAGCATGCCCCTGTCAGGGAGCTGGATGCTGGATCTGGACTTGATACCAAACCCAGGATCACGACCTGAGCCAAAGGCAGACGCTCAACCACTGAGCCACTCAGGCATCCCTATTTTCTGATTTTCACTGTGGTTTCTTTGACCTGTTGTTGTTTAAAAGGGTATGAATTTCTCTGTTTTTTAGGATTTTTCAGTTTTTCTTCAGTTATTGATGTCTAATTTCATTTTTTTTTTCTTTTCTAATTTCATTTTATTATGACCAGTAAAAGATACTTTTTATGATTTCAATGTTTCTAAAATTATTAAGACTTGTTTTGTGACCTAATGGTCTGTCCTTGGCAATGTTCTGTAGTGGTTGACATCTCTTACGTCTAAAATCTATAGGTTCCCTCTTTTTTTTTTTTTTTTTTTTTGTATTTTGTTGTTATTAAAGAAGCAAGTCCTTTGTCTCCTAGATAGAGTTTCCCACAGTCTAGGCCAGTTGCATCTTGTGGTGTCATTTTTTTTTTAATATTTTACTTATTTATTTGTGAAAGAGAGCAAATGAGAAAGCACAGCAGGGGGTAGGAGCACAGGGAGAGGGAGAAGCAGACTCCCCTCTGAGCAGGGAGCCTGACTTGGGGCTTGATCCCAGTACACCAGGATCATGACCTGAGCTGTAGGCTCAGATGCTTAACCAACTGAGCCATGAAGGCACACGTTGTAGAGTCATTTAACTTGTCTTTCTCCCTCTTGTACTTCCAGCAAATTAGAGACAGGTCTAGAATTGTGACAGGATTCATGTTCTTTTTTTGGCAACATAATTCATTCCAAAAGTGATCTGCACTTCTATTGAGAAGAATCTTAATGCTGGGCAGCCTCCGTAGCTCAGTGGTTTAGCACTGCCTTCAGCCCAGGGCGTGATCCTGGAGACCTGGGGTCGAGTCCCATGTCCATCCAGCTCCCGGTATAGAGCCTGTTTTTCCCTCACCTGTGTCTCTGCCTCTTTCTCTCTGTGTGTCTCTCATGCATAAATAAATAAAATCTTAAAAAAAAAAAAGAAAAAGAATCTTAATGCCTAGTTGTCTTTCTGTATATGTTGTTAGCAACCATTGATTTTTGTCTAGGTCCATTTATTTACTGGTTGTTGCAGGATGTTTGATAATTTTTTATTCCATTATTTTCTCATTATTTATTAGTTGGACTACTTCTATAATATCCCCTTGTAAACAGTTTGGTTATTCTGAGATATAGTTCCAATTGGAAAGAAAAATCATTCATCTTAATAGTAGCTTCTTTTTTTTTTTTTTTTTAAGATTTTTTATTTATTCATTTGAGAGAGTGAGCGAGAGCATCAGTAAGGGGGGAGGGTCATAGGGAGAGAGAGAAGCAGACTACTAAGCAGGGAAGCCTGATGCAGGGCTTGATCCCAGGACTCCAGGATTATGACCTGAGCCAAAGGCAGCCACTTAACTGAGTGAGACACCGAGGCACCCCTTAATAGTAACTTTTAAAAGGAAAATACACAACATCAAATGTATGTATTATTATAAGAAGGATCCCTAATTTCATATATGGAAAACAAAAAGTGCAGGTCTTACATTTGAGAAAATATGGTCATGTTGGTCATAATTGACCTTGAATAGCCAACAAACAGACAAATGATGAAAGACTTTCAGCTGTTGAAGAAGGACAAGGGGAGTTTAGTACATTTTAGAAAGGCCCATTAGAAAAAGTGTAAAGTGAAATGCTTTGACATTACGTGCGTGTGTGTGTGTCTGTGTATGTGTATGAACTGTCTTATGTCCCAATGATACTGCTTTTTAAAAAATTTTTATTTATGATAGTCATACACAGAGAGAGAGAGAGAGAGGCAGAGGGAGAAGCAGGCTCCATGCACGGGGAGCCCGACGTGGGATTCAATCCCGGGTCTCCAGGATCACGCCCTGGGCCAAAGGCAGGCGTTAAACCGCTGCGCCACCCAGGGATCCCCCAATGATACTGCTTAATGAGAGGTTAACATATGTCAATTGACATTCTTAGCACCTGTAAGGTTTTTGGAAGAAGACAGAATAAAAAACACAAAGTAAAAATTTCCCAAGGCTATCTGTTTGATACACTTAAAATTCATAAATTTTCCCAGAATACAGATTTGGCAAGGAATACTTCCTAAAGAGTATTTGTTTTAATATCTTGTAGTTGCATGGGATATATAGAAGAGTAGAAGCACTAGAAGTAAATTTTCCATGTTTATGTAGCTCTTTCTTTTCTTTTCTTTTCTTTTCTTTTCTTTTCTTTTCTTTTCTTTTCTTTCTTTTCTCTTCTCTTCTCTTCTCTTCTCTTCTCTTCTCTTCTCTTCTCTTCTCTTCTTTCAGATGGGAGAGGGAGAGGGAGAGAATCTTAAGCAGCCTCCATGCCCATTGTGGAGCCCAGCACACTACATGATCTCTTGACCCTGGGATTATGACCTTTGCCAAAATCAAGAGTTGGATGCTTAACTAACTGAACCACCCAGGCATCCCCCATATTGTTCATTTCTAATAAGGTTTTGAATCACTTCATCTTCATGTGTTCTGTAAATATTTATTTAGAGCATAGTATATACTGGGCACTGGGTGAGTTGAGAAAGGACACATTTGAAGTTCATGCTTATTACATTTTATTTAGCAATTACTGGATTCCTGTTTGGTTATTGCTAAAGCACATGTTTAAAAGTTGCCAAACAAGTATAGTGAATGGGGGGATTCCTTGATACCTTTTCCTGAAAAGATACTCAAGAGGAAGGAATGAGTAAAAAATAGAACTGTCTATCTCATGTGACAAGCTATTCATGTCTCTCCATTTACACACTGCCATTCATGAGGTTTTCTAGCACTTGGTGTGGTTTCAGGTGATCAGCCAAAACCTATTCAGAAGAATCTGATTTGACCTGAAAGATTTCAGTCCTGTTTGTCACTTGCTAGATGACTTCTCTAAGTATTGGTGTTGGCATTTTTTTTTTTTTACTTAATGTTTATAAAATAATAAGGGCAAAATGCAATAAAATATTCAAGTCATTGACCCAAATAAATACCATTCTGCAGAAAAATCTTTTGAGGTTGCTGAGAATGAGTATCAGCTCCCAAGTTCCCTGTGGGCAACTTGAAGTGTTGGACTGATACTGATTGTAGGGTCCTTGTGTACAGTGAAGTATGGATTTTCTGGGTGTGACAGTCACAAAAGGTTGAGGAAGTTCCAGTTCTGGTTCCTGTAACTAGAAAGTTACCTAACCCGGGGTATCTGGGTGGCTCAGTTGGTGGACATCTCCGGGTCATGGGATTGAGCCCTATGTTGGGCTCACACTTAGCAAGGAATCTGCTTGAGGATTCTCTCCCTCTCCCTCTGCCCCTCCTCACTGCTTCCATGAACTCTCTCTCTTTCTCTCTCAAATAAATAAATCTTAAAAAACAAAAGAATGTTACCTAACCCCTTGATACCTAATTGTCTTCGTGTGTTAAATGAGAAGGACTGGATTCTATGAAACCTGAAAGTCTAGAGAGTTTTAGAGTTGAAAAAAATAATTCATTTGAGCAAATTCATAAATTCTGCAGTTATTTGTTGAACACTTATATTGTGGCAAGCCCCATTCCAGTTGCCGGAGAAACCATAGACAGACAAAAGCCCTGTCTTCTAGAAACTTACCTTCCTCCTTGGAGTGAGATAATACACAAAGAAGTAAAAATATGTAGTATGTGGCCAGTGTTCCTCAACACTGTCGAGGCCATCAAAAACCAGGAAAGTCTGAGAAACTGCTTCAGACAAGAGGAGCCTAGGGAGATAGGACCAAAAAATGAAATGTGGTATCCTGGACCAGAGAAGAAGGCAGTAGGTAAAAACTGAGGAAATCAGAATAAAGTATGGACTTCTTTTAATAATAGTGTATCGGTGTTGGTTCACTAGTTGTAACAAATGTACCCCAAATGTAAGATGTTAATAATGGGGGAAACTAAGTGTAGGTTATATGGGAACTTTCTTATATAGTATCATCTTTACGATTTTTCTGAAAATCTAGAACTGTTGTAAAAAGTAAAGTTTATTTTTAAAATGTGTGTGTGTGTGTGTGTGTGTGTGTGTGTGTATGAATGACACGGACAAAAGTGAAGCTGGATCAGAGGGGCAGGGAGCACAGGTGGTGGGGAAGGTGAGGGAGAGCCTGACAGAGAAGGTGACATTTGGGCAGAGCCCTGGCTGGAAGCCGGGGAGCCAGCCATGTGGGTATTTGGGGAGGGGGTGTTGAAGACAGAGGGACCTGCAAGGGGCAAGGCACTGGAGGAAGCAGCTAGAAGGCATGCCAGTTGTCATGGGGAGAGCTCCCCAGGAGTACAGGTGGAAGTAGAGAATTAGGTCAGACGGGGTTGGGGGCTGGGGGAGGGTGGGGGCTGGGTGTTAGGTATCTTTTAAGTCCGGATCAGGACTTTGGCATCGACTCTGGACCAGATGCGGGCAAAGCCATGGGTCTGGCCTTCTTCCCTGTGGCACAGATCCCACATCACATGGTCCTCCTTTCACAGGCTTCTGAAAGTTACCACTTGAGGGCCTCGTTAGGCTTTAGAGCAAGGGTTGGAAACTACAGCCGTGGGCCAAATCCTATCCCACTGGGCTCTCTGCAAAGCTGTACAAAGGTGAGCTCCTACCTTTTCCCTCCCTCCCTTCCGTGAGGTGGTTTCATACATTCATAGACAATTTGTAATTGTTTTGTCACATTCTGTATTCCATCCTGGGATTCTCTCGACTTCCTAAATGATTTGTTAAAATCTGCATACATTAAGGCTCACTCTTTATGCTGTGAAGTTCAGTGGGTTTTGACAAATGCATAGTGTCATGTATCCACCATCACTGTATCATGCAGAATAATTTCACCGCCTGGAAAAAACCCCTGTGCTTCACCTTTTCAATTCCATCCTGTCAAACCTCTGGCAACCACTGATCTTTTCACCCATCTCTATAGTTTTGCCTTTTCCAGAATGTCATATAATTGGAACTATATAGTATGTAGCCTGTTTAGACTGGCTTCTTTCACTTAGCAATATGCATTTAAGATTTAGCCAAGTCTTTTTGTGGCTTGATACTCTTTTCTTTTTATCGCTTAATAATATTCATTGTCTGGATGTGCCAGCTTGTTTATCTATGTCACCTATTGAAGGGCATCTTGGTTGCTTCCAGGCTTTGGCCATTATGAATAAAGCTGATATAAACATTCATGTGGAGGTTTTTGTGTGGATGTACGTTTTCAAATCAGTTGGGTGTGATTGCTGAATTGCATGGTGACACTGTGTTTAGCTGTGTATTTACCCTGAGTTGTGGTGGGTTTTTTTTTTTTTTTTTTTTTTTTTTTTTAGAATATCATAGAGGAAGTCTTTGACATTTTTTTGGTTTGTGTCCTTTGACAATGCCGTGATACTACTCTTTTCCTATTTCTGGAGGCTCGATTGAAATTTCTCCAGAGGAGTGTTAAAATTCAAATTGTTTTCAGTGAAATTTGAAATTATGATGGAACTTCTAAGAGTAGATTCTTAAAAATCTTTTTAATTTTAAAATTTATCCCCAGTGGGTCCTACCCTGAGAACTTAATAGATCAGCTGTCTAATAAGTTAAAGTAATTGAGATACAATAGTAACAAGTTAAAAATAATCGTACTAGCATTCCTGGAGGCTTTGGGACTGACATGTACATTTAATGAAATAACGAGAAAGTGTTTCGGTGGGCTGTTTCCATAGACGTGTAAGGTTCTGTGTAAGGTTCTCTCCATGTAAAGACCTCAGAATCTGCATGATTTCTGACCAACACTAAAACTTGAAACACACTGAAAACATGTTGATGTTAGGGCGTGTGGCTGCCTCAGTCAAAACCATGTGACTCATGATCTTGGAGTTATGAGTTTGAGCCCCACATTGGATGTAGAGATTATTTAAAAGTAAATAAGTAAACTTTATTTTTTTTTTAAATTTTTATTTATTTATTTTTTTTTATGATAGTCACACACACAGAGAGAGAGAGGTAGAGACACAGGCAGAGGGAGAAACAGGCTCCATGCACCGGGAGCCCTATGTGGGATTCGATCCCGGGTCTCCAGGATCGCGCCCCTGGCCAAAGGCAGGCGCTAAACTGCTGCGCCACCCAGGGATCCCAAATAAGTAAACTTTAAAAAAAAAAAAAAAGGAAAGAAAGAGAATACATGTTAATAAAGAGTGAGAAAACAAAGCTGGGGGAGAAAGGCTTGGATTTTTTTAGCCTTATCAATATATGATTATTGATGTGTAACATTGGTATAGTAAATACACTACACATATTTAAAATGTACAACTTGAGTTTTGACATGTGGATGACAGGCACTACAGTCAAGGTAATGAACACAGCTGTCCCCAAAGTTTACTTATTCATCATTATCATTCCCCCTTCTCTTGGCAACAACTGGTCTGTCACTTTTATCACGAAAGATTAGCTTGCATTTTCTATAAATTTTTATATATTGTGTATAAGATTTATGAGTTATTTAAATGGGATCCTATAGTTACATTTTTATAAAGAAGTTTCTGGTTTCCTTTAGTACAATTATTTTGATTTATCCGTATTGTTTGGGCGAATCAGTACTTCCATTTCTTTGTTACCGAGTAGTACTCCATTTTATGGTGCCATGGACTGAATTGTGTTCCCTATAATCACATGTTGGAGCCCTAATCCCCAATGTGACTTTATTTGGAGATAGGGCTTTTTGGAACTGGGTAAGGTTAAATAAGGTCACAAGTGTGGAACCCTAATCCTGTAAGATTGGTGGCCTTAAAAGTAAGAAGAAGAGTCCTCTCCATGCGCATGCAGTGTTGAAGGGCTGTGTGAGGGCCCGGCAAGGAGGTGGCCTTTGCAAGCCAGGAACAGAGCTGTCACTAGGTCTGGACCATGCTGACATCCTGATCCTGGACTTCTGCCTGCAGAAGAATGATAGAATAAGTTTCTATTGTTTTAGCCAACCAGACAATGGTGTTTTGTTACGGTGGCTTGGGCAGGCTTACGACCTGTGGGTATACCACAGTTTGTTTTCCCATCTTCCTGTGGGTTAGACATTTCTAGTTTTTGACTCTTGCAAATAAAGCTGCTGTGAAGGTTCATGTACAAGTTTTTGTGTAGATTTGTGCTTTCATTTTTATTGGGTAAATATCTAGGAATGGACTGGCTGGATTATGTGTCTCACCTTTTAGGAAACTGCCAGATGATTCTCTGAAGTAATTGTACAATTTTACTTTCGTAGTAGTGGCGTATAAGAATTCTAGTTCCTCCACATCAGTCTTGAGGGTTGAATTTTGAATTGCTCTTCCTTAGGTGGTCCACCCAGATGTGTGCAGGAGGCGAAGCCCTGCTGGAGCATGGCCAGGAGAGGCATGGACAGACAGCCATTTCACCGTGGAGCCCTCTGCCATACTCTCTATGTTCTCAAATGCGAGTTTTTTATGCCCACGTGAATTTACTTTCCATAAAAAGATAGAATGGCTTAACATCTTTATCCCTTATATTTGTCCTCCTTTCATTTCTTTTCCTATGTTTCTTTTACTTGCAGACCTCCTGCATTAAGCCCAGAGTTTTTGGTGTAGGAGTTATTAGAGGGAGCCTGGGTTTTAAAGTCAGACACATCTGGATTTGAATTTGTGCTTTATAGCTTAGCTGTGTAGAAAGTCAGGGGGCCATGACCCTCGGTTTCCTCATCTGTTTCTAAAAAGTATGGGGAGGTTGATAATACCCAGCTTTGGTTGTTATAAGGCTTAAATATAATACATTGAAAACATCTTCATTGAACATCTTGGAAACCGTAATCATTTCCCAAGATACATTTCTAAGTCCCATTTTCTGTTTGACAGAGACTGACCTACTACCCACTGAGTAGGAGAGGAACTAAAGTTTTTTTTTTTTTTTTTTTAAGATTTTGTTTATTCATTCATGAGAGACACACACACAGGCAGAGGGAGAAGCAGGCTCCATGCAGGGAGCCTAACGCGGGACTCAATCCCAGCACTCCAGGATCATGCCCTGGGCTGAAGGCAGTCGCTAAACCTCTGAGCCACCCAGGGACCCCAGAACTAAAGTTTTATTGGGTGCCACCAGTTAGGGGCCCAGAGTATGTGGTAAAATACAGTGGTATTGCCAGGGCTTAGGGTAACCTTGCAATGATCAATAATTTCCAAGCCTTCCTTTGGCCATTTGTGTCATATTGCGGATATATTTCATGTTTCAATTTATGTACTTACACAAAGACAATTCCTGCCTGAATGTGATTCCTCTAAGCAGCCCATTTGGGAACCCCCAGCCTCCTGGTACTTAGGGGATGTTTTTAGGGAGGAGAAAAGGAACACTGTGGCTCTGGAGGGATGTTTCTCAGGTCTCTGGGATTCCAGCCAGCGTACACGTCTGCCTTTCTCAGTGCTTGGGCTGCAGTGTTTGAACGCGGGTCTTTTGGCCTGCAGAATCCTTTGTCCAGCTGGCTGAGGTGTGTTGAGTGCGTTGGGCCTTCTCTCCCATGGAGAAGTGGGAAGTTATTCTTTGATGGCTGGGCCAGACTGCTCATCTGATGTTACTGGAGTTTGAAAGGTTGTCCTAGTAGTCAAGTGGCTGTCATTAGTGTGGCCAGGGTAGGCTGAAGTGAGAACTACAAGGGAAGGGGAAGGTCCTGATAAGGTGGGAAGTGTGGGTGTCAGTAGGCTCTGGATTTGTTTTGCCAGGTGAGGGTGTCTGGGGGCCTTCTCTCCCCTGCCCGACCGCTGGGTTCCAAGTGTCCTGCAGCGTTTCTCCTTAGAGCCGGCTGGCTTTCTTGGCATCATTCAGTCTAGTTGCTAGGAAGCCGAATAAGGCAAATGCAACTTCCTTTTGACTTACTCACATTGAACCATCTGCTTATTCCTTCTCATGGCCTTCAAACTTGGCTAGGATCATTGAGAAGAGGGTCGAGTGGAGCATCTGTGCTCCTGATCCTTTTTGGAAAAGGAAAGCTTTCTAATAACTCTTTAACCCTCTCGGTCCAAATTCATAATAATTAATCTTGTTCAACCTCTTGTTTCTCAGCTAACAATTTGGAGGAGACGTTTTCTTCTTCGATTTTGCCCCTGATTTTTGTCTTAGATTTCAATCTGTGTTATTCATTAACCACACAACTTTTAAACGAGGAAGACGGTGTCGACATGTGTCAGATGCGTTTGGCATATAACATAACAGTGGTCTTAATCGAGGACCTTGAGTGCTTAGAATCGATGCACACAGATCATTCAGGAACGTTCTTTCATAAGCGCCATTGTGGAGTTAGTGTCAGATACATTATAAGTGGCAGATAATTAATGAAAATTTATGGTGATGTTGGTAGAGCATCTATCAAAGGGAAGCTTTAAAAAAAAAATAGACTTTTTAAAATTACCAAACACTGCCAGCATTACATTCTTACTTTTCTTTTACATTTAATTCAGTTCATTTGGGTAAATCTGGTTCATTATGTTGAAGCCTTTTTCTGCTGGTGAATTTATAGTGGTCTTTTCTTGTGAGCTGTGCCTTCAGTTGTCAACTCTGGAAAAGCAGTTGAACAAACAAACTAGACAAAAATAGAAATAGGCATTACAAAATAGAATAGAAATTCTGAAAAGAAAAAAAAAGTCTGGAGAAAAGCACTGTTCGAGTTTTAAAAATCCAGTTTAACTGAAGATTTAATCACCTTTGAGTATACCAGCACGTTGGAAGCTAACGTGTGGGCTATGGGAAATAATTTCTTCTTAAGTGTAATTTTGTCTTTGTTGGTTTTTTAGCAGCAAGCCATATAAACCTTTTCTGCCGACTTCTTATTCTCCCCAAGAGGGCTACTTAAAGGAGGGTGAAGACATGCTAAGGTAAAGTTTTATTGTTGTGGCTCAATTTGCTAAAAGCTTTAGTAGTAATTTAGATGTATTCTTACTGTGCAAACTTATGTGTTTGTTAAAATTGATGCTATTAATATTTGCTTTTGGGGAAGTCCCTCAGGTCAACTCAATCGTATTAAGCCATTCTGCTTTAACTTGTCCCTTTCCATACTCATTTGGACTGTAGTAACTAAAACAAATCCAGACTGAAGGGACTCGACTACTGGAGCCCCTCTGTGAGCTCCGAGTGAGTGACCTGCTGCAGCAGGCCCTCAACTCCCTTCTTCCCCACCTCCCCACCTTTTTTGTGCTACCATCTGCCCATGGGTATATGCTCTAAAAATGCAAATTTATTTTAGTTGTGAGGTGAATTAGTATTCCAGTATAAATAAAGTCAAAAATAAAAATGATTTGAGGCGCCTGGGTGTCTCAGTTGGTTAAGCATCCGACTATTGATCTCATCTCAGGTCATGATATCAAGGCCATGAACTCAAGCCCCGTGTTGGGCTTGAGCTTAGCTCGGAGTATTTGAAACTCTGTCTCTGCCTGTTCTCCCGCCCACTCTCTCGCATGTGCCCCCCACCCTACCCCTCAGGATTGGACAAACAGATGTAAAAGTGTTTGATAATAAAAAGTAAAAATCCCTTTCAGAGCCCTCCCCAGTTCAACTCACCCCCTCTTTTAAAAGAATTTATTTATTTGACAGAGAGACAGAGCACAAGCAGGGGAAGTGGCAGAGAGAGAGGGAGAAGTAGGCTCCCTGCTGAGCAGGAAGCCAGACTCTGGGCTCATCCCAAGACCCTAGAAGTCATGACCTAAAGCTGAAGGCAGACGTTTAACCGACTGAGCCACCCAGGCACCCACCCCTTGTTTTTGTTTTTGTTTTTTTTAAAGATTTATTTATTTATTCATAGAGAGAGAGAGGTAGAGACACCTGCAGAGGGAGAAGCAGGCTCCATGCAGGGAGCCCAATGTGGGACTCGATCCCAGGTCTCCAGGATCACACCCCGAGCTGCAGGTGGCACTAAACCTCTGTGCCACCAGGGCTGCCCCCCTTCCTTGTTTTTAACTGAAGTAGCTCACACTGGTATATTGTTCTAGAACTTGCTTCTTTCACGTAACAGTAAGTCATGGAGGATTGTTGACCACCATGTAGGATTCCACAGTTTATAGACCCGTTTTGAAGGTGGTCTTACTTTGTTTACTCTTTCACATTCAAAGGTGGAGTTCTGAGTAACTAAGTAGGTAAATCAACATGGTACTTCAGGATTCTTGCTTTGGATCTACCTCTGTAGTTTTGGTAAAAGCAGTTTTCCTTGAACTGTATTTGAATTGATTTTTATATGTATGAACCTTGACAGGGCCTCTCTCTTGCCTGCATTAAAGATGAGATTTGTGTCAGATTAGATTAATAATTCAAAATTGAAAAATGCCTTCCTCGACTGCGGAAGCAGTTGGAAGTATAGAATTCAGGAGTGACTGTTAATGGGGATTAGTCTGTCTCAGGTAACATTTCCTGACAGTGAGACTCAGAATACTTGCACCAGTAGGCGATCTTCTGAAGGAGGGATTTTCTTAACTTTGGTGTGAAAGAAGCCTAAAGGCAGAGATGGATGATAATGGCTTACATCTGTTGAAGGCTTGTTGTGCATTAGACATCATTCTAAGGACTTTACCTGCATTAACTCATTTAATCCTTATAGCAGCACTTCCGTGTAGATTCTAATAGCCCCATTTTGTGCGTGGGAAAACTGAGGCATAGCAGTGTTAAGTAACTTGTTTGAGCTTACTCAATTACTAAGTGATAGCACTGAGATTCATACCCAGGGAATAAGAATTTCAGCATCATACTGCCTTTCCTGAATGACCACATACCAGGCTCGGGTGCACCCCTCCATCCCTTTTATCACTTTTACTTAGGGTGGTGGTCAACAGTTTACATACTACTTCATTAAAAGAAAGCATTTAAAGTTTGAGGGAAAGCCAGCAAGAACACAGCCTAGCAAGGGGTAGAGAAAGGCAGCTTGAGGAATGGCCTCTGGAGGCAATGGCTAGTGTTTGTCAGAGACAGTAGACAAAGATAAAGTTTGCATGGGGGAAGGAAACATCTCGTGTAGCTCACGATTGTCAGGCAGTAGCGGAGGCATAGATTCAGGCAAAAGCTTTGCCTCTGAAAGTCTGGAACTGTGTCTCTGCTGTGTCAGGGAATTGGATGTGGACAAGAACCCAAATGAAAATTGTACAGGGGAAGAGCAACGGGATTGACGTTTGCTGGCAGCTTGCTGAATAGTCATGGTTTGAGCGTGTTCCGTGGCTGCTTTGCCATGCAGCGTGATGCCTCTGGTGAGAAAGGAACTAATTGCTGCCTGCCGAGGTGGTTCTCTCCCTGGCAGGACACTCCTTATGGACAGACACATTGGTGTCTGGATGCTGGAGAGCTGCAGTAAAAATGCCTGATTTAGGGTACAGAGTGCAGCGAATTCCCCCTTTCTTCTGTTAAATCACAGCAAAGGGGACTACTTTAGATGGCTAATAGATTACCCAGCATCTGTGCACTATTTTGCATGCCTTTAGCAAGGGAAAATAGCTGGCTCACAGGAGCTGTAGAGTGTTTAGGAGTAAGTGAACAGACCTCGTTGACTCATTTTTTACCCATATCCAATGAAGACCCTCAGAGATAAGCACCTCTTCTTCAAAAGATATACATGTCTGATAAAATTATCTCCTTTTCTTCAAATTACACACCTTCAAGTATGAATTTCATAGTCTGACTTGACAAAGATCAATGGCTCCATGTAGTACATTTCGTCATAACAGGCAAGACGAAGTGAGTAGGA
Source organism: Vulpes vulpes (assembly GCF_048418805.1). NCBI lineage: Eukaryota > Metazoa > Chordata > Mammalia > Carnivora > Canidae > Vulpes > Vulpes vulpes. The sequence goes on from NC_132781.1 coordinate 145,001,105, forward strand.
GAGGGCAGAAACATCTCAGAAATTCATAATATTTCTAAAATGAGAACGGATTATTGAGCGTCTTTCTACGTCTGTGTAAATACAGCCTTTCTTTTGGTACATACATATTGTGCCAGTGACCTGGTATTTATTTTTGGCTTTTGGGGACACATTTAGAGGGAAACTGCGTTTGCACAAACTATTATGTTTTCATGCATCCAATAGCATTAAAGAATTATGGCGGAATGTGGCTGATTATTCAAAACGGAACGAAGAGAACCATGAACGACCCCAGACCACTCAGTTAGGTAAGAGTCTTGCTGCGATTCTCCTTATGTTTTCCTCATCTATTCTTTATAGAGGTGTTGCCTTTCATTTACACTTTTGTAAAAATTCTGAAAACCTTCAGTGATTGTTTTTGCCCTTGCAAGAGCATGAACATGTCAATATTTTTCAGATGATGCCAGCATTAGGGACACTCGGAAAGAGGGGCTTTTCCAGCACTTTTATCAAGTGGTTCAGAAAGAACGTGATCGAGAAAGGCCTTCAGATTGCGTTATTGTTTATATCAACAACGAACAGAGGTACATTTATTTTTTTTTAGCTTGCCAAATGAAAATGTGTACAAATGGAATAATAAGTATTCAACCTTACATACATAAAAGTCACTCAGGGTTGAAAGACTCTTGAAATGCTGTTAGAACATTGCTCTAAGAATTACAAGACTCTGCTGTTGGGTTTACCAAACTGGTGGCTGGGGAGGTTTCTGATGATTACTATCTTACTCAGTTTTCTACAATGAATATCTATCAATTTCATAATCAGGGGAAAAAACCCAACCTGAAAATAGCCTGGGTTCCATATGCCAGGGACTATCTGGGGATACTTTAATGAAAATAACATACCAACCTTTGCCTTGGGGCATTGACAGTCTAGTGTGGGATGCCACAAGTTGGCCTCACTGTTAATTTCAGAGATGGGTGTTTCTCATTTCTTAACTACTTGTTGAATTCCTTGCATCCTTTGTCCTTGCTGTTTTTCCTTCAGTGGGGGATGCTCAATCCTTCTTCTCCATCTGGAACTTGTGCAGGCCAACTAACGTGTAACTTGTATAGGCCACTTAATACCTGTAATTCATGCAGGCCACTAAAGTGCAACTATAACCTGGTCTCCTGCCCTCATGTCTGTCTCCAGCTCATCCTTTAGGTCTGTGTAATGCCCTGATCTTGAGCACTGTTGGCTGGCACTTGAAGGCAGACAGGGGTGATGTGTGACGATAATTGTGTCTCTGGGTTGTCAGGTTTCATAGTGCTTGGCAAAGAATGTGTAGACAAATGGTTGGTTGGAGGCATGCACACTTACTCCAGGCTAGGTGCTGAGTGCATGATACTGCAGACTCAGCCATGATAACTAATCATTCCTGAACAGGAGACCAAGCACACACAAAATATAACTCAGCATGAAGGCAACATTGGTATTCTCATTTTATTTGAAAATCGGCAATCTTAAAATGACTCCGAATTCTTATTCTGTGATATTTGCTTTACAGACATCTAACTTATGTGTAGATAGCATCTTTACAGTAAGGTTTGTGAAAGCAAAATTATAGCTTCATTTCATTTGGAGGGTATTTGGGTTGGATCTTGGGAGACAGAATACTAGAAGAAATGAGGTCAGTCACAGCATGGGGAGGGTGGGAGAGGCCAATTCCTTTTACATTAGAAAATTATGGGATTTCCCTTTAATAATTGAAAGACAACCAGACATGCCCTGGATTAATTTGATCATGTGGTAATATAAACCAATTTTGAACCAGAGGCAGTAAAGACTCAGCATGCATAGTGACTTGGTTTTCCCTCAACATTTAGCAACTTTGCTATAGTAGTTTGCATCAGCCAGGGAAACTACATTAATCTTTGACTAAAATCAGCTTTCTTGGAACTTGTAGCATCACATCAGACCTGTAGTACCTCATAGCTCTTTTAGAATTGTGATGGGCTCGAGTGGCTGTTTGACTCCTGCACCCTTATGCCCTTGCCAGTCTCCCAACACTAGAGTCAGGCTGGCTGGTGTTGACTGGAGTGCAGTGTTATGTGGTGGAAAGGAGTCCTCAAGATTGCTTTTCTTCTCCCCTTCCATCTGGGGTGGTATTCAGAAACTGCTTCTCTGCCTGGCATTCACAGTTCTGGCATTTAGCCACGGATTAGGACCCTCGGTGGGTGTAGCTTAGGGATTCCTCTGCCACATGCATTTGCCAGAGAGTCAAAGAACTAGGCGTTGCTGCCTGCTCTGTTGTCTTTGATATTGAAAAGATTTGTGATACATTGGTTGGCTAATTCATTCCTTTATACTTCAAAACAATAATTAATTTTCAAATCGTGTTCTCCAACATGAATTATTACTGTTGATGGTTTTTTTTTTTTTAAGATTTTATTTTATTTATTTGAGATAGAGCATAAGCAGGTGGAGGGGCAGAGAGAGTGGAAGAAGCAGGCTCCCCATTGAGCAGAGAGCCAGATATAGGACTTAATCCCAGGACCCTGAAATCATGACCTGAGCAGAAGACAGATGCTCAGCCAACTGAGCCACCCAGTCACCCCTATTGTGATAGTTTTTATATATATATATTATTTATTTATTCATGAGAGAGGCAGAGACACAGGGAGAGGGAGAAGCAGACTCCACACAGGGAGCCTGACGCAGGACTCGATTCGGGTCTCCAGGATAAGGCCTTGGGCTGAAGGCGGCGCTAAACCACTGAGCCACCTGGGGTGCCCTATTGTGATAGTTTTGACTCCTGGGCTGTCATTGTGTAAATATGAACCATGGTCTTGTTTTTCTTGTTTACCTCTTGAATTTGTTTTCTGAAATCACCCATACTCCTAAATTGCCTGGAAAGCATTTTTCTGGCCCTGATTTTAATTTTTAATTCACAGAACATGCATTTAATGTATACCTGTTATATGTAAAACTCTGTGCTAAGCACTGTGAGGAACATGCAGATAATTGACAGTTCCTCTTTTGTACCACATTCAGCCTAGTAAGGTAAAACACGTCCATAAATAACAAGTGGAAGAAGGGATATGCTAAGAGTTGTTTCTGCTTTAAGCAGAGGATACATAAGAGGAAGAGCAGACTACCATCGTGGGCTCCAAGGAGGTGAATCAATGTTTCAGGGAATTATGTCATTTGAGGCTTCTAAGTTTCTGTGCAGGTTTCTAAGCAAGTATTGGGCAGGGAGGGAAGCATTAACCCAAAGGAGAGGTCTGGGATAGATTCTTTAGGAGTTGAAGACCAAGGCTGAGAAATTGGGAGTGAGATGACTCTGGGGTTTGATCCAAGGTTGGTTAAGGGATGGTTGATAATGGTAGAGATGGTTAACTCCAGTATCATCCATTTATTCTTTGTTTGTCTATACATTTACTTAATTATTTGTTTATTTATTTATCTACCCTCAACTTGAGGCTTGAACTCAACAACCCCAAATCAAGAGTTGCATGCTCTACTGTTTGAGCCAGCCAACCACCCTTCATCCATTTACTTGTTAGCAAGGAATTGTCACAGTGGTAGTGATCTCAACAATATCGGTCTGTCCTAGGAACTAGTTGTAGATGAGCATTCTTATTATTCTGAAGATAATCTTATCTGTTCTTTCAATCTTATATTTCTTTCATGGTCTTTAAATTGAAATAAATCGAATAACACTTGAATGATTCCATCTTGAAAAACACGGGCCACGTTTGTGGTGCTTATCCATTGTATTATGCCACACAAAAACATGGCTTTGACGTACTGTGCTTTCTTTGTAAAATTCTGTACATAATCAACCATATGAGAACACCACATTTTTTTAAAAAGTAAGTTTCCTTTGGTTAGAGTTGCCTCCAGTTCTCTTAACCTGTTCCATCAAACAGATAATGTATTATTATTATTATTATTATTTTTAAAGATTTTATTTCTTTATTCATGAGAGACACAGAGAGAGAGAGAGAGAGAGGCAGAGACGCAGGCAGAGGGAGAAGCAGGCAGAGAGAGCAGCAGGCTCCATGCAGGAAGCCCGATGTGGGACTCGATCCTGGGTCTCCAGGAACATGCCCTGGGCTGAAGGCAGGCGTTAAACCGCTGAGCCACCTGGGCTGCCCAAGATAATGTATTATTGTTCATGTTTTCAGTGTGTCTAAGAATGAAAACAAGTTGCAGGGCATGCACAATTAAAAAAAAAATGCAGCATCTTCTACTTCACTTATCCAAGTACAGCAAAAATATAGTATCTTACATGTCACTTATATTTGTCATCAAATATCTATTCCACAGCTGCTTGGTGACATTGGCTTTTTTTTTTCTTCTTTTGTTTGATTGAAAATAACCTACCTTTTACGTGTGTGTTGTGTGTGGTGTATGTTTTGTTTTTAAGGGAATATGCAACAGGCATAGGTCATCGGTTGCAGGATCATGACCTTGTGGTGGAAATGATTCACCTCTCCTCTGAGTCGAGCCTTATGCGAGCGCTCCAGGAAGTTAAGGATGACGGGTCCCCGTTTTGCATTCTTGTTGAACAGTCTAATGTAAAACTTTCCTCTTGCACCGTAATTATGCTTCATGAGTCTATCAAAAGTAAGTTTAGCTCAATCTAGAACTATCACTTAAAATGGATTCTGCTTTTAAAAATGTAATAGTTTTTCTTTGTATGCTGGTATACTTTGAAGGTTCACATTTGTCAGTAACTAAACTGGATCTAGTTGAGAAGTTGACTTGAATAGGTATCACAAAGTACTCTCTTGTGTATTAGTATAATTAAAGCTTAAATCATCTTTATTGCTTCTTATTTAAGAATCTAGAATATTTTGTCCAAAATATTATGTAACAAGTCAGTTCTCTTATGCAGAACTTTTGACCAAATCTCACCACCATCTTTTCTGCCCTCAATGGAAGTCTAAAAGATACTATGTTCGTGCATTTTCTTAGACTATCTTTCTTGCTGACTTTGCCTTTCCTGTGATCTCTCAAACATTTCATTATTCTTCGGCTCGTGAGAATGCACAAAAATGGACTCTTTTTTCTTCCCTAAAATACATAAACGTAGGCAGATGCACACATCCTAGATCACACTCATCTTTCCTCTGCTGGTCAGAACTGTTGCTTTTAGAGAGGAGGGTCTGCCTTATGGAGGGTTTCTCAGTAGCTTCCTTAGAGTCAGACCCAGATGAGCATGAGTTCTGTAGTCCTCTTGTCTTTATAGAAGCTCTTGATGCTGCTCTGTGCAGTCCACACTTACTAAGTTGCTCCTGTGTGCCAGGCTGTATAAGATGCAAGCCAACCCTGCTTCCTTCCTCTCTGGGTAGGCAGCAGCCAGGCAGGCTTTTCCAACAGGCCCATCTCAGCTTGAGTCTCCATAGCAATGTAAGATTCTCACTGGGAAGTCAGGAGACCATTCCCCTGGGTAGAGACCTAGTGGAGCACTAGTAGTTGCCTGTGGCTTCTGGAGCCTTCAGAGAAGTCAGTGTCAGATGGATATCCTATAATTCAGCTATAATGTTGGGTTTGAAAAAACAATAGTGAGAAACAGTTGGCTCCCCACAATTGGGGGGATGCCAGGACATCTTTTCCTGCCACTCCATTTGTTTTGCTTCTTTGTAGCCACCTATACCCACCTAGCCAGCTCTTGTTCAGTACTGTTCCCAAGAGTGTGAAACTATGGTTTTTCTAAACATAGAAAATGTCTAATGTGTTTTAAACAAATAATAAGACTAAATCACATTTATGTAACATGTAAGTTCTGAAAATGTGAAAGAAAAGGCATACTTTCAAAATTACAAATCCCAACCTCCTGGGGGTGGGGGTGGGGATGGGGAATGATTTAAGTTAACAGGTTGTGCAGAAGACTAATCACATATGTTTACATTCGTGCAACACCATTTAGGAAATTACTACAAAAGTAGATACATTGAATAATTTGTTAAATACTAAAACACTTGTAAAAACCAGTACTACTTCAAAAAAGCATGTGATCTATTTTTACCATGTTTCAAATTCAGAGAAGGGTTTTTCATGTCTAGAATAGTATTAATAGGTTCATATTTCATTTCTCATCCATGAATTTAATTATTGAACTCAGATGATACATAAAAAGGACATTCTCTTTTCTCTTATAAGCTACTAATTTTAGCAAAATTAGTCTTTGCTGGCCTTTCTCATTGTTTTATTGCTGACAGTTTGTTTTATACCTTGCATGCAGCCATTATTAAGAAGCCCATGGAGCTGCTTCTATGCTAAGACAAACATTTAAGACAAACAATGAAACCTTAACACCTGTAGGCAAATATACATTCATATTTCTTCCTAAATGTAACCTTAATAAACAGTTTAAGATTTAACCAAATACCATAATCTCTGCTAAAACTTCATAGTGTCCTTTGGGTCCTAAATTTGTTCAAAAGTCAGTTAAAAATGGCAAGACAGGGTAGGGGCCTCCCATCTACTTTTATGAAGTCTTATTCTCAGTAGGTATACCTAGGAGAGATTAGAAGACACCTGTGCATTGACTGTAGCCATTAAGTTACGTAAAAGTCATTCCTGGAGTCTAGAATTTTTTTATGTGTAATATTTAGGCCCCAGAGCACTCCTGACCCTATCTGGAAAGGCTTTTAACACGATTTAAGATCCCATATGCCTGAGCTAAAGACTGCAGAGCCAGATAGAGGATTGTGGGTTACTCCTTAGCCTACAGTGACATAGCCTTGAAGTCTGCACCACATTCTGTCTGTCTGTCTGTCTGCCTTTTATTAAAGTATTACATATACAGAGTGAAGAGATGAACACTACAATATGTGTAATGAAAACCAGCAGCCTCGTTTTTCACCTGCTCACCTCTCTAAAGGTTCTGTTCTTCCACTTTCTTCTGTGAATCTGTCTTATCTCAAGTTGTCCACCCAGTTTGCTGGAACTAAAATACCTTCACTTTTAGGATTTTTCTCCCCTTAAACTTTTCTAGTAGCCAGTGATGGTTGAGGTTGTATCCTGTCTTTTTTAAAGCTAGATATAATTAGCATTAAGAATTCTCATTGGTACACATGGCACCTGTTTCCCCCTCTCCCCCACCCCGCCTTTCTGTCTCATCTGTGGGTCTGTATGAAAACGATAAACTAAGCTGCACATTTTATAATTTTGAAACAATGTCATGTTTGATTTTGAAATCGACAGGGCACCTGCTTTGGAGGGTCCCAGTCTAGTTGGATCAGTAGATGGTCACATCTGTACCAAAAGCTGACACAGCTTAAACAACATGTAGTTGATTAACTATGTTATTTTCTGATTTTAAAAGGAATCAGGGCACCCATTTGATATAAAGCAGGCTCTTTCTCATCCCTAGTTCATCGCCATATGCCCCTGGAAGATGCCCTGGTGCTGGTGGCTAAAGAATACAGGAGATTTTTCTCTAAACGGGAGCAGCAGGAACGTACTAGAGTTGCTCTGCGGGCTGGAGATCTGGTGGATGACTTCTTGGCTCGGGAGCACCTTACCAGCTACTCTGTCCCTTCAGACATTCAGCACCTTCTCTTCCTGTTGACTGAGGGAAAGCATCTGTATGGGAATGAGTTGAACCTGCTTATTGACTACCTGACGACCAGGAAAGGGCAGCTGGAAGGTATTTGGCACTGTTCCTTCTCCTTCCCCATTTTAAACCACAGGAAATCCTTTCTGAAAATCTGTATGTGAAAGAAAAGTAAGAACTTTTTATTTAATTGAGAGACTATTCTTCTATAATATAAAGGTATCTGATAGAAACATATTCTACGTAGGAACTAGACTATTTTATTTTATTTTATTTTTTTTTAAATTTTTTTTTTAAATTTTTTATTTATTTATGATAGTCACAGAGAGAGAGAGAGGCAGAGACACAGGCGGAGGGAGAAGCAGGCTCCATGCACCGGGAGCCTGATGTGGGATTCGATCCCGGGTCTCCAGGATTGCGCCCTGGGCCAAAGGCAGGTGCCAAACCGCTGCGCCCCCCAGGGATCCCGGAACTAGACTATTTTAATGTGTAACCTTTATAGACTAAAATGCTTCTTTTGAAGCTAAATTTCCCTTTTTTTTTTTTTTTTAAAGATTTTATTTTCTTGAGAGAGAGAGAAAGAGACCATGAGCATGCAAGAGTAGGGTGTGGGGGGAGAAGAAGACTCTCGGCTGAGCAAGGCTCGATCCCAAGATGTTGGGATTATTACCTCAGCAGAAGGCAGAAGCTTAACCAACTGAGCCACCCAGGCGCAACTAAACATTGTTTTCAATCCGATTTTTAATATATAAATGGAATGACTTCTCTATATAGTTTCTATGCCCCTATCAGGTTAGTTTTGTGATTTGCAGTTTCAGCTTGTTAATTGATACATTTGTAAATTTTTTTTAAGTGTGGGGTAAACATAAAGAAGTTCCTAATCTTGAAGGATGTAATGAGCATTCCAGATACGAGCCAAACTCCTTAAAATGGTGACTTCATTTTACTTGTTTTGAGTTAAAGTAGGTGAGAAGAAAATAATAACCACTTGTCCCTGTGGGAAAACATAGTTGAAGTTCCAGGGCCATGTCAGAGCTTTCAAGAAATCATTCATCTTATTAAATATGGAATATATTTTATTTTTTGTACATTTTTTGTTGTACTTTGTCCAAGTTTTAAAATTAAAACACAATAGGGTTTTTTTTTTCCTGAGTGCTTATGTAGTTTATTAACTGATTAATTGATTGATTGAAGTATGATGGACAGAGTATATTACTTTCAGGTATGCAGCGTAATGATTTGATATTTGTATATATATCTAATGATGACTGCAACAATCTAATTAATATCCTGTCTCTTTGGTCATAGAAACCTCTAAGTCAGAAAAATGCTAGTCTTCCTTGAATTCCCTGGGTCCTTTGTACAGCTCACCAATCTCTGCAGCAGACTTCTGGTGACCAATCGTTTTCTTTATTTTTCCAGGCTTTGAAACTCCCGAGTCTTTGGCTAGTAATCATTCCTCATTTCAAGGCAGGAACACCCCTGTCGTGGGCAAGCTGCCTCCACTTCTTCCAACCCCTGGAAAGCAGTCCTTCCCGGGCTCTCATCCCCCCCTTCCTGCCAAGTCCCCGTTGTTAGGGGACAGACCAGGAGGGGCTCTCCTTCCACCACCAGGTCAGTGCTTCCTTCTAGTAATAAGAGATAGCCGTAGCTCTGCTGCCTCTATAAGCTCTGCTCTGAGAGAGCAGGGCAGTTTATTGAATGTTAAGATTTTAGGAGACCAAGAAAGACACTTGGGGGTTCAGTGGGTGCTGTTCCTCTTGAATGAGCGGCTTAAGTTTTAATATGGGGAGGGGGGAAATACAGAGGAGCTCTTCTATCAAGGTTGGTGGCCACGTTTAGAATGGCTTAAGTGGAGTTCCTTTAATATGCACTCTGAATTCCATAGTGTTTTTTGAGGCTTTTCTGAGTAGTTGGCACTAAATAGTGTCTGACATCTGCCTAAAATGAGGTTGTATTACTGTGGACTCCTTCCATTGTAAGTGACAGGGACCTAACTCAGTTAGCTTAAAACAAGGAGACTTAAAAAAAAAAAAAAAAAAAAAAAAAAAAAACAAGGAGACTTGACTGGCTTACATAGCTGAAAATCCCCAGAGTTGACTAACTTCCAGCCAAACTGAATCCTCCTGCTCAATTCTGATGTTCATCAGACATCCATAGCTTCCCTCTGGAACAAAACTTGGACTAACCACTTAGGGTACAGAGTTCCAGTCAAGCCCAGTGTCCAGTTCTGGACCCTACATATGCCTCTGGTTCCTGGGTGTGTAGTATCACAGCCTCGCCTGCCTCTTGAGGGTAAGGAGGTTTTTTATATTTATTTGTTTTATTTTGTTTTAAGATTTGTTATTTATTTGAGAGAGAGTGCATGTGCATGCATTGGAGCAAGGAGAGGGGGTAGAGAGAGGAGAGAAACAGACTCCCTGCTGAGTGCAGACCCTGACACAGGGCTTGACCCCATGACCCTAAGATCATACCTGAACTGAAATCAAGAGTAATATGCTTAACCAACTGAACCACGCAGGTGCCCCAAGGGTAAAGATTTTGAACTCTGTAGACACCTAGAATGCAGCTAATGCAGCTTCTTCTACTCAGTCCCTATTCTCTGTGTTCCTCATCTTTCCAATATTGTTCATACATGCTTGTCTCCTCTCCTGTTCTCCTTGTGTATTAACAGTGGGAGCAGAGAAGAAACTGGATAAAGCATGTTTTCAGTCTGCCATGTTAAAGACAAAGTTGGGAGTGAAGTCTTTGTGGAAAGATGGCTTTTCTCGTGGGCCTTAAAGAACATATGGACCTGGGATGCATTTGTGCATAAGATTCAGATATTACTTTTGTCTTTTATATGAACACGGATTATTTTACACAATCATCTTTCTTACAAGCACTACTTTCTTACAAGTAGTATTTCTACCTTGACTATTATTGGGGATCAAAATAAAGGGAATGTGTCCTTTTGCTTTGGTCGCTGTACATGTGGATGTCTTTTATTGGCAAAGTCAGTCTGTGTTGAACCACAGCCCACAGGACAAACATATCTATGCCCCTGTCCCTTTCAGACCTGGTGACTTTGGGGATGATTGAGAATATAGTTTCAGAAAAAAAAGAGAGAGAGAATATAGTTTCAAATCTTTTTTTTTTTTTTAAAGATTTATTTATTTATGATAGACAGAGAGAGAGAGAGAGAAAGGCAGAGACACAGGAGGAGGGAGAGGCAGGCTCCATGCCGGGAGCCCGATGTGGGACTCGATCCCTGGACTCCAGGATTGCGCCCTGGGCCAAAGGCAGGCGCTAAACCGCTGAGCCACCCAGGGATTCCCGTCATACATAGTTGGGGTTTTCTTGTACCCTGTGTTTGTTCCTTCCTTTCCTTCTGCACTCAACACGTTCCCCTGTGCCTCAGCCCAGCCCCTTGATCCATCCTTACGCATTCTTACCACCTGGTTCCTGTGAGAAGTAAATGAATTAAGAAGAGAAGGGCCCAGGAGGAGATCTCTTTGCTCTGAATTGCTTCTCATCCTTGCTGAAAGTTTAAAAACAAAATTCTTTCAGACCCTCGGAAAGGGCTAGGTGCTTGCTTCAGGGCCTTGGCATGAGCTGTGAAAAAAAAAAAAAAAAGACCCTGTTCAACAGCCTAAGAATGGGGTAGGGCAGACTGACTGCCCAAGAGGGAGTGACAGCATGCTAGGCTATGTGTGAGACCCCTGTGACTATGTCCAGGCCAAGGTTCTGGGCAGACAGATGTTAAATTCTCAGGAACAGAATGCTTCAGGTATGTTCTGGATCTGCCTTTATGACCTGTCTGGGAACCTCACTGATTTGGATGTTTGAGAAAATATATTCCAAGTGTCAAATACAACACTGGGAACAAAACTCACTTATGAAAAGATGAGGGTGGAAAACCGGGATAATCAAGACATGCATGCATGCCCGCACTGACTAGACAAAGGGTTTGCAAACTTCTTAAAAGACAGATAGTCAATGTTATTTTTAGGGCTTATAGACCAAGAAGCAAAATTAGGATATTATGTACATACTTCTATAACCATTTAAAAAGTAAACGTTTAAAAATGAGAACCCTCACCCCTACTCCCGCAAAAAAAAGAGAGAGAAAACTATCTCTGCTCATAGGTCCTACCAAAACAGATAGTTAGCTGGATTTGGCCCCCAGACCGTAGTTTGCCAGCCCCTAGACAAGCACTGAGGCCCAGTCTGGGCCCAGAGAGGACTTGGTAGAGCTTGGAGGAGCTGGCGTTTGTGTGTGTGGCAGGTGCTCCCCACTCAGCCCCTTTCTGAAGATTAAGGGAAGGTCCCTTTGTGGGGAGCAGCTGGAACCAGGTTCACATATCTCCTGTTTATGCTCTGGTTTTTGTTCTCTGCAGGTTTGGTCAACCCCAAAGGTCTGTTTGCCCCTCCCCTGCTTCCAGCAGCCATCTCCAAGAGACCTGCTCCTATGGGGTGCCCCCAACTCAAGTGTGTCAAGCGTCCTCTACTTGGGGAGAAACCAGGCCTTCTAGTACCACCAACAGGTGAGTAGCCAGGTGAGTGGGGAATGGTATTCTAGACTCATGCTGTCTAGTGGAACTTTCTGCAATGGAAGAAATATTCTACAGCTATATGGTCTAGTATGGTAGCTATTGGGCTACATGTGGCTATTGAAATATGGCTGGTAAGACTGAACAACTGAATTTTTAATTGTTTAATTTTGATTAATTTAAATGAATATGATCACATAGTGATCACATAGTAGTCACATGTGGCTAGTGGCTACTGTAATGGTCAGCATAGTTCTAGGCTACTGGAGGTGACAAGAGACAATAGCAATATGCAGGCAAGTGTGTTTTTACCATGTAGAAATCTATTCTTCCCTGGTCTTTTTCTCTCCCTTTTTTAAAGCTTCAGATGTACTTAAAAAGGGAAACATCTCTAACACGAATGGATATTATTGTCAGTTGCTGTAAAAAAGAAGGTAACCCTAATAAAGAGAACAGAAAGAATATTCCTGCTAGAAACTATTGCCTGTATCAGTCTCTGAGCTTAAGGCTTGCTTTCCCTCTGGTTAAGAGAAGAGATTACTAAGGGTCAAGGAGGTGGTAATAGGACACCAGTGCTACTAGAAACTCCCTCCTTGACTGTGACTCTTCAGGAGTATTGGAAGAAATTGGCACAGGGAGTATCTTATGAGGTTGAATGTCTTATAATTGTGTGCCTGTGTATCCCTGATGGCATTTGGTGGTGTGCGCTTTGTTTCTTCTTGACTCAGGGAGATGCACAGCCTCCCCAGGACCTGACCTGTCATACTTACGGTACTGACTGATTGATAACACAGCCCTAGCTCCAAGGCAGCACAGGAAGAGAGGCTTTTCCTCTACCTTCCCAGTGCAGACCTGGCCAGCTCTTCTCTGATGCTGCCTTTCCTCCTGTATGTCTGGAAGAGATGAGGCCAGAGGCCCCCAATCTGCCCTCAACCCCACTAAGGTACAAAGGTGGTGGTAAGAGCTGAGATGCACTCTGGCTTGGGTGGAAGGCAGCCAAGCAGGCATTTTTGCTGACTTCATTTTTAGTCACTCAGGCTTACTGAACCTGAGTAAAGGCACTGCCCAGTTTCTCTTACTTCACTGTTACATATGAGTTCTCTTCTGAGATTTGGTGCCAAAGCCTCAGCTCTTAGGAAGGTGACCTTTTGTCCCTCTCTGTTCTTCATGCAAGAGATATTAGGATACTTACTGCCATTTTAACGTTTCACTCCCGAGCACACCTGGCTGGTTCAGCTGGTTGACCTCAGGGTCATGGGTTCAAGCCCCACATTAGAGACAGAATTTACTTTAAAAAAAGTGAGTGAGGGATCCCTGGGTGGCGCAGTGGTTTAGCGCTTGCCTTTGGCCCAGGGCGCGATCCTGGTGACCCGGGATCGAGTCCCACATCGGGCTCCCGGTGCATGGAGCCTGCTTCTCCCTCTGCCCTCTGCCTGTGTCTCTGCCTCTCTCTCTCTGTGTGACTATCCTAAATAAAAATTAAAAAAAAAAAAAAAAAGTGAGTGAAGTTTCAATCCTCTATGTTTTAGTCAAACATAGTTCTGCAAGATACACATTGCTGTGGTTGTGGTATGAAGGATGTATGTTTAGAAAATGGTGGCAAGACATGGAACAGACATAGGTCAATGACTCTGACCCTCCTGGAAACCTAGACAGTCTGCATCATTCTGAAAGATCCTCATCTGACAGACCACATTTTAGGGAAATTTTGAGAATTTTCCTTACCCCTAAGATGGCCATTGACGTCTGATGAGCCTCTCAGCCTCAAATTCCAGGACTGATAGAGAAAATATTTTTTTTTAAAGTGAAAACATGAAGCATGCCTATGTGAAGTGTAACCATAATAGTTACTATGCATTGAGTTATCATCATGTGGCAGACATTGAGGTAATTTCACTTAGTCTTCAAGCAACCCTGTGAGCTATGTAGTGAGATGATCTCCCTTTTCCGCATGAGTCACCTAAGGCTCACAGTGAGTAGCCTGCCAGGGCCACACAGTGGTACCTGGTGGGGCAGAGACTGCACACCAACCATGGGATTCCATGCTCCGTGCTGTTACCCAACACACAGTCCAAATTTTTGCTTGGATTTAAAGTATATCATTCCATTCACTGTGTAAGCACTGCAGAAATTTTGCAGGAAGGAGTGGTTGTAGTTTAGCAGGGCTGCCATAAAGACAGGAGCTGGCCTTGGAGGAATTCAGGTGTTAAGGTGTCTGGAGGGAAGAGGCACTGGGACTCCTGTGGATAGAGAGGGACCTCTGGGTGAAGGCTTATACTCCACGAAGAAGGTGTCTCATAGTCCTTTGTCAGACGAGGCTTGGTACTAGGCACCAGGATTAAATGAAATAATGTGCACGAACAGCTTTTAACATGCCCCAAGCATGGCACAGATGTCCGTCTGTGGAGGCTGCAGCTAGGTCAGTGCAGGTGCGGCTGGAGGGCTCTGTGGAGTTGGCACGGCACGTACACTGATGCTGCTTGTTCCTCCTCTTTGTAGTTCTTCTGTCGGTGCTACACAAGCAGGCGGTGCAGCCCATGTCTCTGCTCAACTAAGGAAAGCTCCCTGGAGCCAGGAGAACAAGGTAGCTGCTGCCCAGATGGCAGCTTCACCCTCCTTCAAGGACTGAGGCCCCGGTTGGACCTGCAGCCCTGGTGCCTGGGCAGTGGGTACGAATGTGCTTCCCTTCTGTTTGGTATGTGGTCCCATGGAAACCTGTTTCCTGTTCAGAGTCTCTTTGTGCCAAACTAGAGATATATGGAAGGTCATTGTAGTAGAAATTGGATCTTGAAGTTGTTTGATTATATACATGTTAAAACACAATAAAAACTTTTAGCTTTTACATATTGGTTGCCACTTTTCAAGGACTTGTTATTTTGGAATGATTTTAGATTTACAGGAAATTCCCACAGATAGTCTAGATAGTTCCCTCGATCCAGCTTCCCCTGATGCTGGTGTCTTACAAAGCCATGGCATCTTACTGGGAAATTTGCATTAGTACAGAAACACTAACTATATTATAGACTTGACTCGTATTTTACCAACTTTCTGTTAATGTCTTCTTTCTGTTTCAGGAAGATATTGCATTGCATTTAGACTCCTTTAACTTTATTATGTTCCAGTGTTTTTATTATGAAACATTTTAAATATACAGAAAATTTGATGTGGACAGTGAACATCCACCCATATATTCTGTATCAACAACTGATATTCCGTATCTGCCATTTCTTAAGTAGTACATATGTCTGTGTAAATAAAAACTTGTTCTTAATCATGAAAGTAAGTTGCAGAGTTCGTGATATCCCACCTTTAAATACTTAATTAAGCCTGTAGCATGCATCTCCTAAAAATGAGAACATTCTCCTATATAGTTATGATATATAGTATGTGCATTACATTTTTTGTTTTTGTTTTGTTTTTAAATAATTTACCTTTCCCCTCCTTTTTTTTTTTTTTTATTAAGCAAGCTCTACACCAAACGTGGGGCTTAAACTCATGATCCCGAGATCAACAGTCACATGCTCTACTTCTTGAGCCAGCCAGGCACCACATTTGGTTTTTATGTGTGCCTAGTTTCTTTTAATCTAGAACAGTCTTCTCACACCCTGCCTCTTCACCCCCATGGATACTGACTTTGAGTCTAAGCCACTTGTTTTGTAGAATATCCTACATTCTGGATTAGTCTGATTTTCTTCATGGTATCACTTAACTATTCTTCCTTCCGTTCCTTATATTTTTTGTATCCTGGAGTTTGGTCTAGAGGCTTGATTACATTCAAGTCCTACATTTTGGAAAGGATGTTTCATATGTGGTGCTAATTCCTATTGCATTGTAATAGAAGGCACATAACCGTTGTCCTGGGAATGTTGTGATGCCTAGTTCCTTGGGGGGAGGTAGTGACTGCCATGAAGCAGATACGTTTTTCCCTTGTGGCATGATGCTTTGGCATCAAGCAAATATACCATTCTCCAAAAACTTTAACTAATTGTTTTAGTATCCTTTGATGATTCTTGCCTGATTTAGTAATTATATTGGACCCTCCCTCTTAAATGAAGTATAACATCTTAAATGTTATGTTTACTGAGTTTTAAAAATTGTATAGACCTAGGTAACCAGCACCCAAAACAAAGTGTAAACATTCCCATCACTTCAGCCCTTTCTGACTTTCTGTAATCTTAGTTTTGTCTGTTCTTTTAGTTTCTGTAAGTGGGATCATGTAGAGTTAACTGTGGTGATCATTTCACAGTCATCGGTATACAAATACTGAATTGTACTGTACAATTGAAACAAATATATCAATTATACCTCAACAACAAAAAATAAATAGAAATAATTTTTATGGATATTAAAGTAAACTATTTCCGGTGGAAGTTTTATCGACTTCCCTTCTCCAGTGTAGAAGGATCCAGTTTTGCTTTGGTTTGTGCACTCATTTCAATACTTCTGATCTAAAAATCTGACTGTAGGGACACCTGGCTGGCTCAGTAGGTGGGTGTGTGACTCTTGATCTCCAGGTGTGGTGAGTTTGAGCCCCACATTGGGTGAGAGATTACTTAAAAAATAAAATCTTAAAGGACACCGGGATGGTTCAGTCAGTTAAATGTCCGACTCTTGGTTTCAGCTCAGGACTTGATCTCACTGTCATGGGCTCTGTGCTCAGCTCAGATATGGTCTGCTTGACATTCTCTCTCTCTGCCTTTGTGCCTGTCTGCACTTGCGTATGTGTGCATGCATGCACAGCCTCTCTCTCTCAAATAAATAAATAAAATCTTTAAAAAATAAATTAATTGGGGATCTCTGGGTGGCTCAGTGGTTTAGCGCCTGCCTTTGGCCTAGGATATGATCTTGAAGTCCCGGGATCAAGTCCCACATGAGGCTCCCTGCATGGAGCCTGCTTCTCCCTCTGCCTGTGTCTCTGCCTCTCTCTCTGTGTGTCTCTCATGAATAAATAAATAAAATCTTTTTAATTAATTAATTAATCAAAGTCTTTAAAAATAAATAAATAGGGGTGCCTGGGTGGCTCAGTTGGTTAAGCATCTGCCTTCAGCTCAAATTGTGGTCTCAGGTCATTGTCCCGGGGTCCTGGGAGATAAAATCTTTAATAGATAAATAAATATGTGACTTTGTTTGGATTATTCTTTCAGCTGTTTGCAACACCTTACTGATTTCTTCTTTAATAGTGATTTAAGTAAAATCTTTAACACATGTTTTTTATTTAAAAAGCAGAATTCAGCAGTATGCATTTTATTAAGTCTAGCTTCCTTTGCTTAATAGAATGTTCTAGAAGTTCACCCTTACTATCGCATGAGCCCATAGATTGTTCCCTTTTGCTGCTGAGCAGGAGGTCATTGTATGGATTTGCCACAAGCTGTCCATCCATTCCCCCTGATGATAGACTTTGGGTGGTTTTCAATATTTGACTATTATAAATAGACCTTGCTTATACAGGTCCTTTGGTAGACATATATTTTTGTTTCACTTGGGTAAATACTTAGGAGTGGAATTGCTGGGCCATAGGGTAGATGTATATTTGATTTAGTAAGAATTGTTAGAGTGCTGCTACCATTTTATGTGGCCACCAATCAGTGGCTGAGATCTCTGTCAGTTTTTTGGAGGAACATAAAATGTTTGTCATTATTTTAGTTTGCAATTCTTTGATGACTAATGATGTTAAACACCTTTTTCTTTTTCAGTATCTGTTTAGGGATGGGCTACTAAAGACTTAGAGGGGCTTTTTTGTGAGTATATTTGTTTCTTTTCTTTTTTTAAAGAAAGATTTTATTTATTTGACAGAGAGATAGAGCCAGAGAGCACAGGCAGGGGAAATGGTAGAGGGAGAGGGAGAAGCAGACTCTCTGCTGGACAGGGAGCCAGATGTGGGGCTTGATCCCAGGACTCTTAAGTTCATGACCTGAGCCGAAGGCAGATGCTTCACCCAACTAAACCACCCAGGTGCCCCAGTGTATTTTTTTCTGAGGGCTGCCTTAGTAACAAAGTGCCACAAACTGGGTGACTTAAAATAATAGAAATTGTCCCACAGTTCTGGAGGCTAGAAGTCTGAAATCAAGCTGAGCCATTTCCCCCCCATGAAACCTGTTAGGGAGAATCCTTTCTTGATTCTTCTAGCTCCTGACATTTGCCAGGAATCTTTGGTGTTCCTTGGTTTGTAGAAGAATTGCTCCCATATCTCCCTCTATTGTCATGTGGTGGTCATTCCTCGTGTATCTCCATGTTATCTGTCCCCAGTGCATGGTTTTTCCTTCCACAGCATTGAAAAGAAACCTTTTTTCCCTTTGTCTCAAGGCATCAATCTCCCTAGATGACATAAATTCATGTCTTTTCCTACAGAGTGTGAAGGCTTACATCTGTCTGGGAGTGTTTTGGCTTGCTTTTTGACATTTAGTGTCCTGCCCCACCAAGTGGGTAACACAGGGCAAGGTAGGAGCCCTAGCCAGTGGCCACATACCAAATTGTAGAGGGACTGGAGGTTGAGAAATTCATCCATGTGGCATCCTTGTGTTGTGTCCTGTGAGTCAGCTTTCACGTGCCTGCTGGTGTTCATCATCAAGTTCTCATCCCACTTTTAAGAGACTCCCTTAGGGGCGCCTGAGCCCTCCCTTACATATAAATATATATAAACTTTCTGGAGATGATCAGAGTTGTTAGATGAATCACTAGGATCTACAGAGGAGACTTTATTTTCTTATAGTGACATAAATAATTTAGTAGAACAAGATTAGAACAGTAACTTGTGTTCAGGTTTTGAAGACAGTTTGTGTATTTTTTAAAAGCACAGATTTTTCTGAAGTTGGCTTTTCTTTTTTAAAAATTAGTATTTTAAAAAATAGAGGATACATACACAATACAAAATTCAAGAGAAATGAAAAGGAAACAGTAAGAAATAGTTCTCTCACTTCTGTTTCTTAACTTAGTAACAGTTTCTCACAGATATTTATATTGATATTTATCCACGTGGAAGCAAGCTTATACAGACTTACACACAAATGCTAACATCCTGTCAACACTATCATACCTCTTTAGATTTTCCATTGTATCTTGAAAATAATTATAAAACCAGATGTATCACTGCCTCTTTAATGATTACATCATCCTGGAGTATAGATTTGCCTTAATTTATTTCATCAGATCTTTCTGATGGACAGTTTAGGTCATTTTTAATCCTGTGTTGCTTAAGCAACAAGTTTTAGAGCCAGTTTCAAATATTCCTAATTCTTACTCAATAGGCAATATGTAAGTGGGTTTTTGCTATTAGGAGTATAAAGAAAACTCAGGTTGTGAATTTTACAAATAAAGGTGTTATCACTGTTGCTAAACATTTACGCTTAATTTCAGGCTTTAAATTAGTAGGATATGGTGGCTCAGTGGTTGAGCGTTTGCCTTTGACCCAGGGCCTGATCCTGGGGACCCAGGATCGAGTCCCACATCAGCCTCCCTGCATGGAACCTGCTTCTCCCTCTTCCTGTGTCTCTGCCTGTCATGAATAAATAAATAAAATCTTTAAAAATAAATAAATAAATAAATTGGTAGGGTAAGATAATATTTGGAAAGGAGGTCTAATGATGTATACTTTCTGGCCTTACAGTAGGAAATTTTGAGTATAATGATAGTCCCTAATTTATCCCACATGGATTTTGGATTAAAAGTTTATGAAATTGAAACTGGTAATACTAATTTTTCTACAACCTGTTGAATATATTTTTATTTTCCACTTTGGTCTGTGATTTTTGTTTCTTTTTCTTTTTCTTTTTTCTTTTCTTTTTTTGGGGGGGGGATGATGGTTTTTGTTTCAAATGCCTTGGAAACAAAGCAGGTCCATCTGAGCTATTGTGTGAGCCAAAACAGAACCTGGCTAAAGGCTTTGACCAGATTTTTCATGGTCTTTTGATATGTGGGTATATTAGTTTCCTCTTGCAGTGTAACAAATTATCACCAACTTAGCAGCTTGAAACAATTCACATTTTCTTGTCTTGCAGTGTCCACGGGGATGAATCTGGGTATAGGTTAGTTGGGTCCTCTATTCAGTAGACTGAAAAGCAATGGATGGGCAGAGGTGGGTCTCATCTGAGGCCCAGGGTCCTCTTTCAAGCTTACTGGTTGTTTGTTTGTTTGTTTGTTTGTTTGTTTTTTAAGGTTTACTTATTTGAGAGAGTGGAGGGGTAGACACAAAGGAAAAGGGAGAATCTCAAGCAGGTTCCCTACCGAGCAAGGAACCTGATGTGGGGCTTGATCCCATGACCCTGAGATCATGACCTGAGCTGAAATCAAAAGTTGGATGCTTAACTCACTGAGCCATCCATTCACCCCTCAAGCTCACTGGTTGTGGACAATTAATTAACATGTGACTGTATGACTGAGGGCCTCATTTTCTTACTGGTTGTCAGCTAGAGGCAGCTAGCTGGAGACACTTCTTAGCTCCTGGGGATTTTCAGGAGTCCCTTACCATGTGGCCTCTCCTCAGATAACATGGCTTTTTGCTTTCTTCAGGTCACCAGGAAAGCCTCTGAGGCCTTTGAGAGTTCACCTTTTTTTTTTTTTTTTTTTAAAGGAGATAGAATTTATCGAATAAAATGCAAGGGAACAGCAGGCAGGACAGCAAAGGAGAGACCGTCTGCCAGGAGGCACTGGTGGGAGGTTGGACTTATGCGGGGGAGGTAAGGAAATATGGAAATGTTTAGAATTTTCACTCTTTTGGTACTTGTGCTCAGTTGTACATAGGCCTTTGGTCAGCTAGGACTTATGGGTATTTTGAGGTATGTCCCCTGATAGGCTTGTTTGCTTTCCGCCCAGAGGTCAGTGTGGGCCCTTTTGCCTTATTCAGGCTTCTATTTCCATTGCCCAAGCCAGCAGTCTGTACAACCCCATTGACAGATAGACAATGACAAATCTTTGGAATTTGGGTGAAGTCTTCAGTAATTGCTTCGTGCTGGTCGGGGGCCCATGCTCTCCCCCTAGCTAAACTTGTCAGTCCAACAGAGATTCTGTGCAGTTAGAGACCAGAGCATGATAGTAGATTAACGTGCTGAGGGCAATTTGAGTGAAACTCCTTGGTGGCCAGGTCCATGGAATTTGGGCTGGGTGAGGGACCAGGTTGGATTCCTTTTTGAATCATCATTCATATGTAGAAGTGTTGGATTCACTCAGACGCATAAGAACGTATTTTGCCTGTAGATCAAGGTGGCAGCTGGACCCACAGGAACAAAGGAGTAACAGGGCAGGAGGCCCAAAGAAGTGAGGTGGTTGAGAGTCAGCCAGCATCAGGAAGGGTCCTAGCTGAGTCCATCAAGTGTGTGGATTTGCCCTCGAGGAGCTGCAGAGGGAGTAGGAGTGGAAGGGAAGGTGTCCTTCACCCTTATAGGACAGTCCAAAGTCTTTGTCCCCAGACCTTCAGACCACACCAGGGAGCCGCCCTGGCCAGAGACCTCCAGTTGTCTGAGGAGTACTAGGGTTAGACTGCCCAAGGCCTGAAAAGAGAAAGGAAAGGGAGAGAAGGCCCCTCTTAAGGGCAGGAGTGGAAATCCCTCACCCTTTCCAGCAAGGGTGGGCCGATGGGTTCCCCCTGAGGCTTGAGATCCTCACTGAAGGGTAATCTTGGCCAGAGGTCATCACTTCCCCCAAGGAGTGCTAGAGCTGGTCCACTGAGGGAAAGCCCAGGTAACCCAGAGAATCCAGGGAGAGCCCCAGGGCTGGCAAAGTCTCCCTAAGTGGGATCCAAATATGGGGCAAGCCAGTTGGGTGGAGGTTCGCAGTGGGGGTGGTGAAAGAATTTATCCCAGGAAGGACTCAGGAGATAGAATTTTACTGAATAAACTGCAAAGGAGCATCAGGCAGCACAGCAAAGGAGAAAGGAGACTGCCTGCTTCACCTTTTTTTTTTTTTGATGGGAAAAGCAGGTAAGTTTAATATCATGTATGCCTCCCGTATACATGGGGCACATCCACAAAAACTGAGTGACTGGTGGAGGCTTCCTTTTACTTCTTGATTTTTTTTTTTTTTTTTTGAAATTTTATGTATTTGAGAGAGAGAGCAGGCTTATAGTTGGGGGAGGGGCAGAAGGAGAAGCAGATTCCCCACTGAGCTGGGATCCCCAACGTTGGGCTCCATCTCTGAACCCAGAGATCCTGACCGAAGCTGAAGGCAGATGCTTAACCGACTGAGCCACCCAGGTGCCCCTGGAGGCTTCCTTTTAAAGTCTTGCCTGATTAGGTCAGGCCGACCCACCTAAGATCCTAAGATAATCTGTTTGGTGAACTCAGAGTGATCTCCCATAATATTAATTGGTCTGGCCTACACTCGAAGAGAGGGGATTATGCTAGGCATGTACACTGCGGGGCAGGAATCTTAGGGGTCATCTTAGGTTTCTGCCTACCCCAGGGGATGGTTGTGAGTGCTGCAGTCATAGGGAAAGTAAGCTAGAATTGTTACACCTTTTTTTCTACATAAAGAATTAGTAATTGGGCAATAATTAAGCTTTACCTTTTTATGTGAGACGGTCCCTAAACCCCAGTGGACAGGTGAGCGATTCTGCTCATCTCCACCTTGATTGCATCCATTTTATTCAAAAGCATTGGCTTTTCAGAAGGGATCTCTCCTGTTAGAGTCTTCTCTGTTTCTCTCCTTCAACCCTAAAACCTCATGTTCTTTCCTTACAAGCCAACTATCTGGGCTGCTAATGGTTCTCAAGACATGTCCAGCAGCAGGAGGGAGTCCTCGCTACAAAGTCTATACAGCAGGAAGAATCACAATGCTGGATACTTGTTTCCCTTCACTGCCATCTGCACATGCCCGCACATACCCTCTGAATTCTTTAAACTCTTAACTCTGCCCCTTTCATAGGTCTTAGGGAATCCAGCTTTGGGGGCTGGTGTGGGGAGAGCCCTTTCTGCCAGTCTGTACAAACAACCTCTGAACTTGTGCTTGGGGCTCAAATCCAACCAGGGCTGCCAAAGGGAAGCTGTGGAGCGTGGTTAGGATGCCCTCAGGGAAGGATGCTCGGCGGTGATGTTCAGTTGCAGATGAGAAGGTACAAGTGGAAAAAGCCACCTGTCTCTAGCAAGAGAGAAAGCAGACATCTATAGACTAAAATTGAGGGTGGTTTCATAAGGGAAATATTTATTATTCAGCATCCAGTCAGAGGAAAGTAATCAACCTTTAAAAGCAATCGAAGAGTTTGCTTTTCTTTTCTTTTCTTTTCTTTTCTTTTCTTTTTTAAAGATTTATTTATTCATGAGAGACACAGAGAGAGAGACAGAGACACAGGCAGAGGGAGAAGCAGGCTCCTTGCAGGGAGCCCAATGTCAGACTCAATCCCGAGTCTCCAGGATCATACCCTGGACTGAAGGTGGCACTAAACCACCAGGCCACTGGGGCTGCCCAAGTTTGCTTTTCTGAGTGGAGAAAAAGTCTGCATGCTAGAACCATCATCAGGTCTCACGATACCAAACCATCCTGATTTCTGCATTCAGAGGAGGTGCAACTTCTCTGGGATTAGAAACCAGACCCCGGGGGAGGGTGACAACGAACCTAGAACGCACTGAGATTTCCTTGAGTCTGTCTCGGTGCCCAGGAACATGCACTGTGCAGCTCTGAGCACTCTGGGAGGACAGGTAGAGAGGCTGGCCTCTGCAGGTAGGACCTGCTCCTTTGATTGCCAACACGTTCCATGCATGGTGTTTCCATGGGTATCCCAATTTTCCAAGCTTTAAAGTCTTAAGTTCTCATTC
This sequence comes from Vulpes vulpes, assembly GCF_048418805.1. Lineage (NCBI taxonomy): Eukaryota > Metazoa > Chordata > Mammalia > Carnivora > Canidae > Vulpes > Vulpes vulpes. Next base: position 145,024,909 of record NC_132781.1, read on the forward strand.
ACCTTGAAGTCTTTCCTGTGGAGAGTGGACTTGTTTTCTGAAGGACAGTCTGCCCTTCATAGAATCCTACTTTTTCTAGTTTTTGTTTATTTTTAGTAGGCTTCACGCTGGGTGTTGCAGGCTTTGAACTCATGACCCTGAGATTAAGACCTGAACTGAGGGCAGCCCCACTTGCGCAGCAGTTTAGCGCCGCCTCCAGCCTGGGGTGTGATCCTGGGGACCTGGGATTGAGTCCCACATCGGGCTTCCTGCGTGGAGCCTGCTTCTCCCTCTGCCTGTCTCTGCCTCTCTCTCTCTCTGGGCCTCTCATGAATAAATAAATAAAATCTTAATAAAAAAGAAAAAAAAAACGACCTGAGCTGAGATAGAGTCAGGACACTTTACCAAGTCACCTAGGTGCCCCAAATCCCGCTTTTTCTAATGGGCAATTTACTTTTTGGTTTTGCCATTTTCTAATGGGCAACCACTTTTTGGTTTTGGTTTTGCATGTATATGTGTATATATGCATTTATACTAAGGTATGATTGACATACAAGAAAACTGTGCATAGGGCAGCCCCGGTGGCACAGCGGTTTGGTGCTGCCTACAGCCTGGGGTGTGATCCTGGAGACCCGGGATCAAGTCCCACATCAGGCTCCCTGTGTGGAGCCTGCTTCTCCCTCTGCCTGTGTCTCTGCCTCTATCTCTCTGTGTCTATGAATACATAAAAATAAAATCTTTAAAAAAAAATAAAGCTGTACATATTTATGTGCATGTCTTAATGGGCCTGAAGATAAATAAGGGCCCATGAAATTGTCACCATATACAATGCCCTGAACTTACATATTACCTCTAGAAGTTTACTCCTTCCCTCTTTTTTTGTGTTTTGGAAATGAACATTTAACATAAGATCAACCCTCTTAACAAATTTGTAAGTATTCAATACAGTGTTCTTCACTACAGGCTCTATGCTGTATAGTAAATCTCCAAGATTTATTCTTCTTGCCTAAGTGAAACTTTGTGTCCTCAACCAAAATCTCCCCGACTCCCCCTCCCCCAGCCCCTGCTTTAAACTTCTCATATAAGGAAGATCACGTAGTAATTGCTCTTCTGCACTAGCTTATTTCCCTTAGTATAATGTTGTCCAAGTTCATCCCTATTGTGGCAAATGGCAGGATCTCTGTTTTGTTTTGTTTTGTTTTTTTAAGATTATTTATTTGGGAGGGAGAGGGGGAGAAGCAGAGAAGCAAACTCCCTATTCAGCCCAGAGCCGGTCACAGGGCTTGATCTCACGACTCTGAGATCATGACCTGAGCTGAAATCAAGAGTCGGATGTTCAATGGACTGAGCAACCCAGGCGCCCCAGCGTTTCCTTTTTTAAGGAAAAAATATATATGTATGTGTATATACCACATTTTCTTTTTTTTTTTTTTAAGATTTTATTTATTTATTTATTTATTTATTTATTTATTTATTTATTTATTTATTTATTCATGAGAGAGAGAAAGAGAGAGGCAGAGACAGAAACAGGCTCCATGCAGGAATCTGACGTGGGACTCGATCCCGGGTCTCCAGGATCAGGCCCTGGGCTGAAGGCAGCACTAAACTGCTGAGCCACCCGGGCTGCCCATATATACCACATTTTCTTTGTCTATTTATCTGTTGATGGACTTTTTTGTTTAATGATTTATTAGATCCTTGGTAGCTCCTGACCTTGAACATAGAAGATGTCTAGGAATTGTATTCTCCTTTCCTATTCTCACTGCCTCTGAGGCTACAGGCACCCCCCACACCCGTGCCTTAACTCCAGCCCTCCAGGCTGCTGTCAGCTGCAGTGTTCTGTAACACCGAGTCAGTGTTAGAGAAATGGTGGAAATCTAATCCAGTTCCCCTTGTACGTTGCCCCACCCCAATTATATACTTAAAACCTTTCATTGCCCATAGGAGTGTTTTTCAAATTAGGGACACAGACTCCTGGGGGTCTTTAAAATTGTACCAAGATGACTGTGAGTTCTATGAGGATATTTTGATTTTGTGTTTCAGTTTTCATGATAATCTTAAAGACATTTTTAATATAAACTTACACTAGATTATCTGGATCACTACTTTATAACTGATCCTGTTGTGCAATTTAAGTGCCTGCATTTCTGTTTGGTTGGCTTTGTTGCCAAGAGAACATCCAGAGTTATAGGGGTTTAGCTGTTCATGCAGTGTTTTCCTCAGAGTGTGTATGTGTGTATTTGTGTGTGTCTGTGTGTGTGTATGTCTTTGTGTGAGCTTTGAGAAGCCCTGGGTCATGAGCTAAAGGCAGATTCCTACACCCAGCTTATGGAGACCGCCATGTGTAGGCTCATATTCACCTCCCCAGTCTCTGGCCCCATGAATCCTGTGGTATAACTTCCACCCTTACTACCCCACCCTTAGTCTTTAGTACCCACTCAATTCCTTTCCATCTTTAAGACTCAACACAATGTTCCATCCTCTTGGAAGCCTCCTCAGACATCTCAGAGGTGACACCTCCCTAGTTTCCTATTGTTCCAGGAATGCCTTTGATGACACCATTTATCTCATTGATTCCATCAAAGATCTGTCTGTCTCAGCAGCAGACTGTGAACCCCCAGGAGACAGGCTTGAGCCCTCTGCTTTTCTTTAAAAAAAAAAAAAAAAAGTTTATTTGACAGAGAGAGTGGGCGCACAGGGAAGAGAAGGGGCAGAGGGAGAGGAAGAGCACAAGGAAGGGGAGAGGCAGAGGGAGAGGAAGAGGAATCAACGTGGGGCTTGATCCCAGGACCCTGGGACCATGACCTGAACCAAAGGCAGATGCTTAACCGACTGAGCCACCCAAGTGCCCTGAACCCTCTGCCTTTCTATGCCTGGAACCTAACAGGTGCATAATATACTCTGTCACATGATTTTTTTTCTATGCCCAGAAGTTTGTGGTCACACCAGATATCCTTTCATCTTGCTTCCCAGGTTAGTCTTGGATCATGTGCCCTACCTAAGGAGCTGGGAGGTATGCTGTTGTCTAGCATCCTGCTATGTATATATAGTAGATGCTTAATTAACATTCCATGATTTCTCTGTTCAAGATGGATTGAGGGTAATTTTCTTCCCTATGAGCAAATGGTTTGCAAAAGGAAAAAAAAGAAAGCGGATCTGTCAAATAAGATTCCAAAGAAGTATTGCTGGCATTTTATTTTGAAGTTTTCCTTAAAATCTGTCTCACTTGGCTATACATCAGTGTTAAAATACATTGCATGAGCTGCTTATGGACTATCCTGGACACATATAAGTTTTTGTTGAATTATTTTCCCAGTACAGACTCTCATGCTCACTTGGCATCTTAACTCTTTTTGGTGATGACTCTGGTTATACTTACTCTACCATATACTTCATAGCCAACCACCAAATCTGCTGAGTTTTCCTGCTGGCCCAGTTCTTTGGCTGCCAGGAGGAACTACCCCCATGGCCTTTCATGGTCGACTCACTATATGCTGCTCATGTTCCCTGGGGCCACTGGGCAAATGAATTGGCTTGAACTTGAACCCTTCTCTCTCTTGTGCTTGTTTGTGTATGATAAACTTTCCGAAGATGTTTGAAAAGTAAATATTTGAATTGCGCATCCTTATTTGATCGACCTTTTGCACTCCAGCACTGTTGGACCAGAGAAGAGCTGCTGCCTGGCTTGATGCTGGGGGAGACGTTGAAGGTTCTCAGGAAGGCACTGTAGCATCATCTGCATCTTATTTCCTGATAGTCAAGATCTCGGCAGAAGCTGGCTGTTTAGGGAGAAATTAATTTAATTTATTATTATTTTTTTCACAAGTAGAATCCTGCGTCATCTCTCCCGAGAGTCACCGTGAAGGCACTCTAATCCCTGGGGATTCTGTTGTCTCAGATCTGACACTTGAGCAGGGTAATAGTGACAGCCATTTTATTTTTATAAATAAAATAACATTTTTTACTATTATAGAGGTAATATATACTCAAGGCAGGAAAGTTGGAAGATTCAGAAATACCACAAATAAAAAAGCAGTTTCAACACCCTGAGGTGGCTGCTGGCACTTTTGCCCTACGTTTCCTCCCACACATTCCTTTAGTACATTTATGGCTGAATCTCACAAACATAGCTTACTTTTTCCTGCACTCCTCAGTTAAGCGTAAACATCTCACTATGTCAATATTTATTCTCTTACCATATGTAGAGAGCACATTTTACTTCACCAGTCCCTTGTTGGACATTTGGTTTGGTTCTAATTTTCTGTTATTATAGTTATATTGTGATACGCATCTTTACTCATGTGTCTTAGCTGGCATTTCTTTTATCCAGTATGAGGATAAATTCTGAGAAATAGAATTTTTGAATCAAAGGTAATATACATTTTTTAACACTAAAATAAAAACAGATTGACTTGGAGTGCCTGGCTGGCTCAGTCGGTGGAGGGTGCAATTCTTGATCTCAGGGTCATGGGTTTGAACCCCACATTGGGTGTGTAGATTACTTAAAAGTAAAATCTTTTAAAAAAAAGAAAGAAAGAATAGAGGCACCTGGGTGGTTCAGTGGTTGAGCATCTGCCTTCAGCCCAGGTTGTGATCCTGGGGTCTTGGGATCAAGTCCCGCATCAGGCTCCCTTCTAGGAAGACTGCTTCTCCCTCTATGTCTCTCATGAATAAATAAATAAAATCTTAAAAAAAAAGAATAGATTGACTTAATAAATATTATTCATTTAGAAAATAAACTATTAATCCACAATTGCACAATCACTAGCAGGACGACTCTTTAAAATTCGTTTCTCCTTTGCTATGGATGGCATGTTGCTTGAGGTGGGAAGTCATGGGTGAGAACACAAACTTGGGTAGGAGTGTGCCTGGGTTAAGTCAGTTACGCGTCTGACTCTTGGTTTCGGCTCAGGTCAGGATCTCAGCCCCATGTCAGGCTCTGTGCAGAGTCAGCTTGAGATTCTCTCTCTTCCCCCCACTTGTGTGCACACACAGTCTCTCTTCCTCACTGTCTTTCAAATAAATAAAATCTTTAAAATAAAAAACAAACTTTGGGGGAAAAAAAAAACTTTGAGGCCACATGGCCTAGGTCCTGATCCCTCTTCCACCACTTACCAGTTATGTGACCTTGGCAAATCACTTTAGCTTGTTACCTTGGCTTCTTTATTTAGAAGATGAGGACAATAAAAGTACCCATCTCAAAGTCGTAATAAATATGAAGTACTGTATGTAAAGTGCTTAGAGTAGTACACAGCAAGTACACAGCAAGTGCCAAATAAATATTTGCCATTTTTGGGCCAGCCCAGGTTGCTCAGTGGTTTAGTGTCGCCTTCAGTCCAGAGCGTGATTCTGGAGACCTGGGACTGAGTCCCACGTCGGGCTCCCTGCGTGGAGCCTGCTTCTCCCTCTGCCTGTGTCTCTGCCTCTCTCTGTGTCTCTCATGAATAAATAAATAAAATCTTTAAAAAAAATTTGCCATTTTATTTAAATCTAGTTTTTTAACCAAACAAGTCACTCTGTATCAGTGAATATAAATCCTGCTGTTCTTTTTGGTGGCTATACAGTATTCCATGATAAGAATATGCCTGTGTGCTTAACTGGTCTTGCATTCTTGCTAGTTATCGGTTTTTTTGTTTGTTTGTTTGTTTTTCTTTGTTTTTTTAAATATTTTATTTTTGAGTAATCTCTATACCCAACGTGGGGCTTGAACCCACAACCCAGAGACCCAGGATTGCATGCTTCACTGACTGAGCCAGCCAAGCGCCCTGCTAGTTATCTCCTTGTGATAAATTCACAGAGCTGGGATTGATGGGGGCTCACTTTTATTTATTTTTTATCATTTAAAAAAATTTATTCTTTATTCATGAGAGACACAGAGAAAGAGGCAGAGACATAGGCAGAGGGAGAATCAGGCTCCCTGTAGGGAGCCCGATGTGGGACTTGATCCCAAGACTCCGGGATTATGACCTGAGCCGAAGGCAGATGCTCAACCACTGAGCCACCCAGGTACCATGAAGGCTTCTAGATATGCATGTACATATTTCCAAATTGTATCTTCAGAAAGAGGAGCCGGCAGGCCCACCTGGCAGTGAAGGGAGCGTTGACTGGAAACGTGTCTAAGAGAATGTTGTGCTTTGCTGTACAGCTTCTCTTGTGGCCTGGGCATAAACAGAATTGGGTGAACAATGGAGACCACAGACTTTGTTGTTATACTTGAAGGGCTGAGACCAGCACAGCTGTTATGAAGAGCTGCCCTGTCAGAGGCCAAGATGCGTGTCAACAGCCAGGGATTCCAGAAACAGCCTTGCCACTGTCACCCCCTTGGCCTCTCTCCTATAGTCAAGTTCAGAGACGGAGTTGTTCTGTTTATTGCTTTTTGCTTGTTTCTGTCCTCATTTTCCCTATGTTTTCACTGGAAATGTGATTCATGGAAAAATTTGCACCTGGTGAAAACCAGTTCGGAATGAAAAGTAAATCTCCCTTGTCCCTCAGACCCTAGGCTTCTCCCAGAGGCAGCCGACGTTAACAGTTTTGTGTGTATGTTCTTCTAGAAATGTTCTGCTGCTGTACAAACATATAGGTGTGTCCTTACTGTTTTTGCAAAAATGAGAGTATCCTAAAGTACTGTTTTGTGCTTTGGTTTTTTTTTTTTCACATAACAGCCTAAAATTTTTCATTTGTCTTCACCTGTCTGAAGGGTATCTGGCATTCATACCCTTCAGTGGTGAAAGATGCAGGTGAAAATAGGATTGGACGGGATGCTTCTAATGTTTAAGGGGGAATTATTTTCTGACCAGCTTCCAAAAACCTCTCTAACAAAGTCCTACAAAGGGTAATTGAAACATGGGTGCCTGTGTGACTCAGTCTGTTGAGCATCTGACTTGATTTCAGCTCAATGGGATGTCTCCTTGTTATTCTCTCTCCCTCTCCTTCTCCCTCCGCCCCTCCTGCTCATTCTCTCCCTCTCTTTCTAAAAGAAATAAATCCTTTTAAAAAAAAAAGTGGGGGGGAGCCCCGGTGGCCCAGCGGTTTAGCGCCACCTTCGGCCTGGGGTGTGATCCTGGAGACCTGGGATCGAGTCCCATGTCAGACTCCCTGCATGGAGCCTCTTTCTCCCTCTGCCTGTGTCTCTGCCTCTCTCTTTCTGTGTCTGTCATGAATAAATAAATAAAATCTTTAAAAAAAAAAAAAAAAAAAAGATTCTCTTTCTCGCTCTCCTGTCCCTCTCCACCGCATGCACACTCAATCTCTGTTTAAAAAAAAAAAAAAGTTACCTTTTTATTTTAACCAGTTACCTCCACCTCCTGCCCACCACTGAATGCAGACCAAACTGAAGCACAACATGGTGAGACATGGCATTTCAAGAGCAACAGCTTGACTGACTAGCTGTGGGTCACTGAAGGGAGGCAGTGCCCATTCTGGGCCCCAGTTTCCTCATTGTTAAAATGCAGAATTATGTTCTAGGATCTCAGGCAAGCTTTACAAGGTCAACGCCTTGCCTCAGTCCCACTGTATCGGAATGCACAGGGCTGATGAAAACACGTCCCCTTCCAGCTCCAACACTCCATGCTTCTCTGTGTCATCTCTACCCTATGTGAGAGTCCTTCACCAAGAACACCTGGGCTTCTCTGGGATAGTGGTCCCTAACCTCATGGAGTTCACAGTCACAGACAGTTCCAGGAAAGGATCCTTTCTCAGAGACTGTTCTGTTCCTCCACAGCAACAAGCTGTCTAGTTTATGTATCTTCATTGTTAAGTGGCCCATTTTAATGCCAGAGGAGGTGTCTGGATGTTGTCATTCTCACCCTGCAACTGTCAGACCTCAATACCAAAGTCTTGAGAGCCAATGACAACTACTAGTTAGGTATATAAACTGCCTTAAGTGGGGATCCCTGGGTGGCGCAGCGGTTTGGCGCCTGCCTTTGGCCCAGGGCGCGATCCTGGAGACCCGGGATCGAATCCCACATCAGGCTCCCGGTGCATGGAGCCTGCTTCTCTCTCTGCCTGTGTCTCTGCCTCTCTCTCTCTCTCTCTATCACGAATAAATAAATAAAATCTTTAAAAAAAAAAAATTTTAAACTGCCTTAAGTGCCCAGGGAGGGCAGCCCGGGTGGCTCAGCGGTTTAGCACCTGCCTTCGGCCCAGGGTGTGATCCTAGGGACCCAGGATCAAGTCCCACATCAGGCATCCCTGCAGGGAGCCTGCTTCTCCCTCTTCCTCTGCCTGTGTCCTCTCTCTCTCTCTGTGTCTCATCATGAATGGATAAAAAAATCTTTTAAAAAAAAAGTGCCCAGGGGTATCATTTCACTTAATTCCCACACTTTCTGAAGTGGGAACCTCTCAGAGAGGTTAGGTCACTTGGGCAGTGTCACTCAGCTAAATAGAACTACAAACCCACTGTGTCACTCCTATGTCATGAGCAGGGAGACTTTGTGACGGGCTGGGGTCACTTCTCTCTTTGGCTTTGCCTATAAATTAGACTACTACCTTTCCAGGGGCCAGTCCTTTCTCTGGTCCACAGTTTTCTCATTTGAACAGTGAGAAAAGATACTATCGCTAAGGCTTTCAGAGCTCTGCATGGTGGAATTCTGGGGTGTTTTAGCTTATTTTGATGTCAGGAGACACATATATGGCATATTGAAACAGTTTTAACTGAGGAGCGGCTAATGAGGGGACTGGTTACTGAGAATGGGGACCTGGTAAAGCATAGCGTGGGCTCCATGACTAGTTACACACAAAGCCATTACCGCTGCATGGCCTGGAGGTTCCAGGAGAGGCATTGCAGTTAATGGAGCTCAGCCAAAGCTGGAGCAGGGGGAGAGAAATGGCTGGGAGCTGTGGCCTTTGGGAGAGAGGCAGCTGCTGCCAGAACCCAGAAGTGGCCCCTGGCCAGCCCGCCCAGCCTCACGTGTCTGTTCCACCCTGCACACCTAGGAATGGTGGCTGGGCAGTGGAACATCTGGGGCGGGGATGCAGTTGCCTTCACTCCCAGGACACAGCAGGCTGGTGTGTGTAGGAGGCAAGCAGAGAATAACCAGCTCAGGGATTTTGCTGGACCTGACTGTGTCCTTTGAGGGAGGAGTGTAGTTACAATGGACAGGCACCTGCTGAATGGGGCTAGAGCAGTAAGAACCCTCCTGCCGCCTGCCACAGGACCGAGGGAGCAACAGGCACCCCACGTCCCAGGCTTTTCAAAACAGACAGCGAAGCAAGCAGGCTCAGTCCTCCTCTGATTCATGCAGGTAGTTCTGCTGCTTCTGAATCACATTCAGCATTTCCCAGTATCCTTTCCTTCATGATGCATTTGGCTGAATGACTACTGCCTCTAGAATTTCCCTAGAAATAAATGTCCTTGCTCATTGAGAATTTGTCTTAGGCTCTCAATTGTAGGGAGAAAAGGATTCTGGGCCACTCCAAACACACGCCAAGCAAGAGGGGTTAGTAAAAGGAGAGAAATAACCATCTTTAGGGTGGTGGGGGCCACTCTTTGTGCCTGTTAGCCCAGAGTGACTTGCTGAATGGTTTCTGGGAGCTGTCACCTCCTAGTACAGACCCTGCTTTCCAGCCTTCGTGCCTCTGTATACTGTGACCCAACCATTGCAGCAGGGTCCACCTGGAAGCACCTCCAGGGCTGCCAGGTCCTCCACACCCAGCCCCACATGTCTGCTCCACACTGCATGCCCTGCATGCTGGGCAGTCCGAGGCTGTTTGGCCCAGGCCTCTTGCGGCAACAGCATTCCAGCGTGGTTGTTTCCAAACATGCAGAGGGCACGCTGGGAGCACAGTGCGGCATCTCTCCCTACTCAGGAAGGGAGGATCAATCGTCAGACGGCCTAGAAAACAATCTGTCAGTATACATTAGGAGCTTCACAAACACGCCGCTTTGATCCACAGTTACCACTTTAGGGTCCATCTCTTAAGGAAATGAAGATTGGCACCGTGGACAAAGTGTCTGACAAATCCCCAATAGGACTTAAGGTCAGGAACCCAACTCAAACCAACCAAACGGGAATTTACTGGCTCATGTGATTTAAATTAAAAAAAAAAAAAAAAGTACCACATTAGGCACATTTGAATCTAGGGGCTCACGTGCTGCTCCTTGGTCTTTTGGTGGCAAGGTGCACGCGGGCAGCTTTCAGCTTTCACCTTCACCTACCATGAACAGCAGTAAAGGAGGAGGTCTCCGTAAGATCAGACAGTGGTCGGGATTTGAGCTCAGGCTCTGGGCCATGTGCTCATGAGGAACCCAGTCGCTGTGGCCAAGAGGATGAAGAAGCTGATCAGCCCTCAGTCATGAGTCCTCTCCTGGAGCTGTACCATGCTAGGAGGGGAGGGGCTCCCTGGGATTTTGGTGGTTTTTTTGTTTGCTTGTTTGTTTTTTGCTTTCTGGGTGCTGTGTGTTTGTTTGCCAAAAGAATGCATGTTGGGCGGGCAGACTGCAAAGCCCATGTCTTGCATACAGCCAAACGTGAAAACATGAGACGCCAAACAAATGACCAGCTCTAAAAGAATGGCTTAAATTGTGGCTTATTCATAAGATGGAATATTAGGCAGCCATTAAAACATAAGTTAGAATTAAATTCATGGAGATAATTTAATGATCATATTTATGCTAGAATGCTTTGGAAAAAAATAGGTTACGATATAAATATGCAATATGGTTTCAACTTTGCAAAACATTTATGCTTTGAAAAATGCTGAAAGAAAATATACAGAAATGTTCATTATAATCATGTCAGGGCGATATGGGTGAATTTCATTCTGTAATCTTTTCCTTCCTTCCTTCCTTCCTTCCTTCCTTCCTTCCTTCCTTCCTTCCTTTTAAATTTTAAAGTGTCCATTATATGCATACCTAAAAAGCAGACATTAACTTTTAAAATCTGAGCTGCAAAATGACTTATGCTTGACCAGCACGTGGCTGTGCTGTGGCCAGGTGGGGATGCCAGTGGGGGGGTGTGGAGACAGGGGTGGGGGCGGCAAGGGGGAAAGAGGAGGGAGGCAGCTCTGCCAAGTCCACCGTTCTAAACCTTGAAGGAAGCTGCAAGCAGGTTTTGGCCCAGTCGGAAGCGACCTGTGGGAGGTGTGGTTGGGGTTGGGGGTAACTCTTAGTTCCCCGAACAGGCATACCGAGGCTCATCTCTTAAGACCTTGTCCATTCAGTTGTTCATTTATCCAGTCACTCATTGATTCAGCAGACGAGTGCCTGTAGGTGCCAGGAGATGTGGCAGGTAGCAAAGCATGTCCTTGACCCCCTGAAGCTCACAGTCCTGCCCGAGGACATGCATGCACACAGATGGTTTACCACTGCCTTACCATGTATTGCGGGCCTGGCTGATACGTAGTCATTGGCAGAAGAACATTGGAGAGGACGCCAGCACATGGTGAGGACCCAGCAGCTCTTGTGGAGGGCGGGACAGTGGGGCCTCTGCACGTGAGTAGAGCAGAGCCGGGATCACACTTGGCAGGAGAGGTGGTGCTGGGCAATACGCCAGGGCGCTGGCTCCTGGGCTCTGAGTCAGGGGCTGTGGCTACCAGACCCTAGATGGAAAACAAGCACCTTGGGGGGGGTGTTGTGCTGGGACACCATGGGGTGGGATGTAGGCGAGCCCAAGCAAAGCTGAAGAGGGCACAAGGGCCAAGAGAGGTGGCCCCAGGGAGGCTCCTGGCTCCAGCTCACAGCAGATGAGGCAGAGGCCCAGCAGTTAAAGGGAGGGGCCTCATGCTCAGGGGCCAGTGATCCTAATGAAAGCAGCCTGCAGCCCTGAACTCTGAGGCCCGGCAAGCTCCTCATGTCCCCATCTGGAAGAGACAAGCTACTCTTTAGGGAGTACTATGGGATCAGGGCTGATGAGCTGAAGCTCCTGGGCAGAAGAAGGTAGACCGTACATGGCACAGTTCTCAAGACCAGGCGGGAAGCACATCTGTGACCAACTCCCAGCTGCACTTGGCCTTCCTCATGCCAGAAGGTAGGTCAGTGTGGCAGATGTTTTTGTTGTTAGTTTTAAAGATTTTATTTCTTTGAGAGAGTGAGAGCATGTCAGTGGGGGAGGGGCAGAGGGGGAGAGATAGGCAGACTGTATGCTGAGCACAGAGCCCTGTGGGGAGGGCTTGATCCCATAATGCTGCGATCAGGACTGAGCTGAAATCTAGAGTCGGACGCTTAACCGACTGAGTCGCCCAAGGGTCCCAGTGTGGCAGATTGTAATTTCTAAAGAGCCATGACAGTCTCCCATCCCATGTGTGCTCTCGTAATCCGACCTTGCCACTCTGCGTGCCTTCCGGTGGTAAGTCATGAAGCTTTTGCCAGCTCCCCTCTGATCCCCCTTCCTCCCTCCCTCCCTCCCTGTCTGAGGTTGCTCACTCTTGAAACTGGGCTACCATGCTTCAAGGAAGCCCTGGGCCTGTGGAGAGCCCACATGTAGAGGTGTGACCCGACAGCCCCTGCTGGGGGCCAGCTAACCTAAGGTGTCAAGTGTGAGGAGGCCCTGGGGATGACTCCAGCCCACTGCCACCTGACCCCAACCATGCACGCGACACTGAGCGATAACTACCTAAGCCCAGTTGAGTGCAGGACTAGATAACACAAATGCTTCCTGTTGCTTTTTTTCATAGACTTTATTTTTTAGAGCAGTGTTAGGTTCATAGCAAATTTGAGCAGAAGGTACGGTACATTTCCCATATCGCTGTCCCCACATATTCAGCCTCCCTCACTGTCAAAATCCTGGACCGGAGTGGTACATTTGTTATAATTGATGAGCCTAGGTTGGCACCTAACTATCACCCGAAGTCCATAGCTTACCTTAGGGTTCACTCTTGATGTCGTACATTCTAAGGGTTTTGACAAATATGTAACAGCATGTATCCACCATTATAGTATCCTGCAGAATAGTTTCACTGCCCTAAATATCACCTGTGCTCTGCCTGCCTATTCATCCCTCCCTCCAACCCCCCAATGCCTAACCGCTGCTGATCTTTTTACTCTCTCCATAACTTTGCCATTTTCCAGAACGTCATATAGTTGGATCATACTCTTTATAGCTTTTCAGATTAGCCTATTTCACTTGATAATATGTGTTGTTTCCTCCATGTCTTTTCATGGCTTGATAGCTCATTTCTTTGTGGAGCTGAGTGATATTCCACTGTCTGGATATTGATTTATCCATTCACTTTCTAAAGAGCATCTTGGTTGCTTCTAAGTTTTGATAATTCTGAATAAAGTTGCTATGAACATCTGTGTGTGGGTTTCTGTGTGGACGAGAGTTTTCAACTCCTTTAGGTAGATAACAAGTAGCATGATTACTGGATTTTATGGAAAGAGTGTGTTTAGTTTTCTAAGAAACTGCCAGACTGCTTTCCAGAGTGGCCACACCATTTTGCATTCCCACCAACAGTGAACAAGAGTTCCCCTTGCACCATAGTTCTCCGTTATTCTTGTAAATGTGTAGTGGTATCTCATTGTTTTAATTTGCATTCCCCTGGTGATGTATGATGTAGATCATCTTTTCTTTTTCCCCAGCTTTACTGAGATATAATTGATATATAACACTGTAAGTTTAAGGTGTATAACATGATGATTTGATACATTTATATATTGTGTTACCATTTATGGTTATACCATAAATGTTTACCATAGTCAGGTTAGTTGACACATCCATCCGCTCACACAATTACGTGTGTGGTGAGAATATTTACAATCTACTCTCTTAGCAACTTTCAATGCAGTATTGTTAAGTAGATGCCATGCTATACATCATATCTCCAAAATTTACTCATCTTAGAAGTGGAAGTTTGGGGGTGTCTGGGTGTCTTGGTCGGTTAAGATCCAACTCTTGGTTTCGGCTCAGGTCATGGTCTCAGGGTTGTGCAATTGAGCCTCGCATTGGGCTCCATTCTGGGCATGGAGCCTACTTAAGATTCTCTTTCTCTCTCCCTCTCCCTCTTCCCCTCCCACTTCTCTCCCCTTTTCTAAAAAAAATGGGGGAAGTTGGTACCTTTTGACCAATATCTCCCATATCCCTCAACTGCTAGATCCTGGCAATCACCAATCTACTCTCTATTCCTGAATTTGGCATTTTTAGATTTCATGTTATAAATGAGATTGTATAGTATTTGTCTTTGACTTATTTCACTTAACACTGTCAAGTTTCATCCATATTGTTGCAAATTGCAGGGTTTTCCTTTTATGGCTGAGTAGTTTCCATTATCTATATGGAATATGGAATATTCATTATATAACCTCATATATATTATATATCACATTTTCTTTATCTGGTCATTCATCAGTGGACACTTGGGTTGTTTTCATGTCTTGGCTGTTATTAGCTACTGCCAATAATGCTGCAGTGAAGATGGGGCAAAAATGCCTCTTAGAGATGAGTGATTTCATTTCCTTCAGCTAGATGCCCAGAAGTGGGATTGCTGCATCGTATGGTTGTTCTATTTTTAATGTTCTAAGGAACCTCTTATACTGTTTTCCACAGTGGCTGCACCAATTTACATTCCCACCAACAGGGCACAAGGGGTCCCTCTTCTCCACATCCTGTCAACATTTGTTATTTCTTTACTTTTTTGATAATAGCCATTCCAACAGGTGTGAGGTGGTATCTCCTTGTGGTTTTGATTTGCATTTCCCTGATGATGAGGGATGTGGCGTACCATTCGTGTACCTGTTGGCAATTTGTGTGTCTTTTTTGGAAAAGTGCCTATTCTGGTTCTTTGCCTGCCTTTTTTTTTTTTTTTTTTTTTAGATTTTATTTATTCATGAGAGACAGAGAGAGAGAGAATGGCAGAGACACAGGCAGAGGGAGAGCAGGAAACATGCAGGGAGCCCAACCTGGGACTGAATCGCGGGACTCCAGGATCAGGCCCTGGGCCCAAGGCAGCGCTAAACCGCTGGGCCACCCAGGGATCCCCTTTGCCTGATTTTAAATTGAATTTTTGTTTTTGTGTTGGAGTTGAATGAGTTCTTTATGTATTTTTTTAATATCATCCACTTATCAGATAATGTGGTTTGCCAATATTTTCTCTCCTTCTGAAGGTTGTTATTTCGTTTGTTGATGATTTCTTTTGTGGTGCAGCTTTTCAGTTTGATGTAGTCCCACTTGTTTATTTTTGCTTTTTTTATTTTTAAAGATTGTATTTATTTATTCATGAGAGACACACAGAGAGAGGCAGGGACACAGGCAGAGGGAGAAGCAGACTCCCTGCAGGGAACCCGATGCAGGACTCAATCCCAGGACCCCAGGATCACACCCTGAGCCGAAGGCAGACACTCAACAACTGAGCCACCCAGGGGCCCTATTTTTGCTTTTGTTGTTTGTGCTTTTGATATTGTGTCCAAAACACTTGTTGCCAAGAACAGTGTCAGGGAGTTTCTCCCTATGTTTTCTTCTAGGGGTTTGATAGTTTCAGGTCTTATATTTAAATCTTTCATCCGGCTTGATTTACTTTTTGTGAGTGGTCCAATTTTACTCTTTCACATGTGAATATCCAGTTTTCCCAGAACCATTTATTGAAGAGACTTTCCTTTCCTCATTAAATATTCTTGGGCCCTTCAGCAAATATTAGTTGACCATAATATACATGTGTGTTTGTTTGGGGGTTCTTTATTCTGTTCCATTGGTCTATGTGTTGTTGTTGGTTTTTTTCTTAAGATTTTATTTATTTATTCATGAGAGATACAGAGAGAGAGGCCAAGACACAGACAGAGGGAGAAGCAGGCTCCATGCAGAGAGCCCAATGCGGGACCCAATACTGGGACTCCAAGATCATGCCCTGAGCCAAAGGCAGATGCTCAACCACTGAGCCCCCCAGGCATCCCCCTGTGTTGGTATTTATGTCAGTGCCATACTGTTTTGATAATTATAACTTTGTAATATAATCTGAAATCAGGAAGTGTGGTAGAGCATCTTTTCATGTGTTATTTCCCATTTGCTTCTTTGGTGAGATAAAGGTGTTTGGCCCACCTTTTAATTGGGCTGTTTTCTTGTTATTGACTTTTAAGAGTTCTTTGCATGTTTTGAATAATGGTTTTTATCAGATGTGTTATTTGCAAAGATTTTCTCCCAGCACTGGTCAGAAGTTTTTAATTTTAATGAAATCCAGCTTAGAAATAATTTCTTTCATGGATTATAATAATATCTAAAAAGATATTATTCATTCATTCATGAGAGACACACACAGAGAGAGGCAGAGATACAGGCAGAGGAAGAAGCAGGCTCCCCACTGAGCAGGTACCCTGATGTGGGGCTGGATCCTGGGACCCCAGGATCATGACCCAAGCTGAAGGCAGATGCTTAACTGACTGAGCCACCCAGGTGCCCCATGGATTTTACATTTAAGTTGATGATCCAGGGTTGCCTGGGTGGCTCAGTGATTGTCTGCCTTCGGCTCAGGGCGTGATCCCAGAGTCCCAGGATTGAGTCCCACATCAGGCTCCCTGCATGGAGCCTGCTTCTCCCTCTGTCTGTGTCCCTGCCTCTCTCTCTCTCTCTGTGTCTCTCATGAATAAATAAATAAAATCTTTAAAGAATAATAAGTTGGTGATCCATTTTGAGTTAATTTTTGTGAATGGTTAAGGTCTCTGTCACATTTTTCTGTATGTGGACATGTGGTTGTTCCAGAACCATTTGTTGAAAAGACTATCTTTTCTTCATTGTGTCATTCCTTTGTCAAAGATCAGTTGACTGTATTTATGTGGGTCTGTTCCTGGGCTCTCTATTCTATTCCATGGATCTATTTGTCCATTCTTCCACCGATACCACATTGTTTTGATTACTGCTGCTTCATGGTGCCAGTCCTCCAATTTCATTCTTCTTCCTTCAAAACTGTGTTGGCTTCTGGGTCTTCTGCCTCTCCATATAAACTTTAGGATCAGTTTGTTGATATCCAGAAAAATGCTTACTGGCATTGTACTGAATGTATAGATCAAGTTGGGAAGAACTGACCTCTGGGCATTGGGGCTTTCTGGTCATGAACATGGACTGTCTCTTCATTTATTTAGATACTCTCTGATTTTTTTATCAGAATATTATAGTTTGTCTCATATAGATCTTTTTTTTTTTAAGATTTTATTTATTTATTCATGAGAGACACAGAGAGAAGAGAAAGAGGCAGAGACACAGACAGAGGGAGAAGCAGGCTCCATGCAGGGAGCCCAACGTGGGACTTGATCCCGGGTCTCCAGCATCAGGCCCTGGACTGAAGGCAGCGCTAAACCACTGAGCCACCCAGCCTGCCCCTCTATCATATAGATCTTATCCAGGTCCTGGGATTAAGTCCCACATGGGGCTCCCCATAGGGAGCCTGCTTCTCCGTCTACCTAAGTCTCTGCCTCTCTCTGGGTCTCTTATGAATAAATAAATAAAATCTTTTAAAAAAAAGATCATATCCATATTTTTGTTAGATTTATATTGAAGTATTTCATTTTGGGGAGTTACTAACAAATTGTTATTGTTTTTTTATTTTTATTTAAGTAGGTTCCACAGCTGTGTGGAGCCCAACACAGGGCCGGAATTCACAACCCTGAGATCAAGACCTGAGCTGAGATCACGAGTTAGACACTCAACCAACTGAGCCACCCAGTACTCCTTTGTGTTTTTAGCTTTAAATTCCACTTGTTTATCACTGATATGTAGGAAAACAATTGGCTTGTATATTAACCTTGTATCCTACAACCTTGCTATAATGGCTTATTAGTTCCAGGAGGTTTTTTTGTTGATTCTTTTGGATTCTCCACATAGACAATCAGAACAATCACTTTTTAAAAAATTATACCCAAAAAAAATAAAATAAAATAAAAATAAAAATAAAAAAATTATACCCAACTTTGCTTCTCTAACTCATGAGAGATTTGGGGAGAGGAGGGTCTGAGGAGGAAAGGAGCCATCACCCCATGAAAGATGCAGGATAATGTAAAGCATATCCTAATTTAATATAATTAATGTGTCTTGTGAGAAAACATGCATCTTCTATCATTCTTTTTCCTAGAAGCACAGTGTACTTGGAACTGCTTCTTGGAGTAGAAGACGTATCCATGCTGGGGCTTGGTGGTCTCAAGTTGCCAAGAGTGGGTCCTGGGAGCTAAGACGTATTAGGAGCTGTGGGTGTCATGGCTGCCTCAGATCTGTGCAAGCCAAAAGGCTGGTCTTCTAAGATGGAGATGGAGGTGTGACAGCTCTTTTCCACTCTGGGGCCTTTTCCAAGCAGCCGGTACAGAGGTATTGGGGAGCTTCAGTCCATCAGGTCACCAAGTTGGTGCTGGTAACTTTTCTCTGTGTTTGGCATAGAATAGCTTTCAGGCATGAAAGAGAGAGAGAAAAATAGACTCAGGATACCCAAACCCATCACCTTTGCAGTAGACATCTGTTGCTTTCACCCAGGGGATCTGCTTACAGAGCTTTGATAACCCTTTGGAGAACCACCCCTGCCCAGCTCCCAGCCCTCAGCCCAAGAAGGGACTGGCTTCCCAAGCCTAGGGCTCCGCAGGTGGGGGGTCATATGACCTGGGACTCCAGCTGATCCAATGAGAGTCCTCCCCAGGACTCCAGTGAGGACCTACTGCGCACGTGGCCTTTCTGGGGGGTTGCCAAGTGCAGGCTGTCGTCCTGGAGCTGGGATTGGGAAGTAGTCCCTGAGGGAGGGCGTGGGATGCTTTTGAGAATGAGCCACCACTGAGAGCACAGGCAAGAGGTGACAGGGAACCTGGGGTCTAACGTGATTGTCTGAGGCCCTGGGGGTGCCTGGAAGGCAGCCATGCCCTGGCATTTTCAGTTCCATGAGCCCGTAAATCCCCTTTTATACTTAATCCAGTTTGAGTGGTGTCATCTAAAAGTGAAAGAGCCTGAACTGACATCCCCTGCAGCAGGCTGTATGCACAGATCTGATTCTGGAAAGACAAACTCAGACTCTCAGGAAAGAAGCCTCTTTCCTCTCTCTTTCCTAAAACTGGAGCCTTTCTCAACACTCATCCCTGGGGCTGACCTTAAAACCCTCTGAACTCCATTACCCGCTGGTAGCCCTATGTTGTATTGCAGAGCAGTGCCTCCTGGACACGTGGCTGCTTGGGTGTGTATGTCTCCTTCAGGAGAATGGGAATTCCAGGAGGTGTGGGAGCTGGAGCACTGTCACCCTCACTCACAGGCCCTGATATCCTGCTTGCCACTTGCCAGTGGCTCTGTGAGCTGAATGGAAAAAGGAAAGCCGCCCAGCAGGAGACAGGATCACCTGGATATCTGGACATGGGAAGGCTTGGGACAAGGAGAGAGCACTGGACTAGGCGTCTAGAAATAAAGGAAGGTACTATGGCCCTGCAACAACCCAGTGATTTCCTTGGACCTCCAGTGGCCTCACCCATGGCAAGAAGATAACAAGCCCGGCCCTTGGTGTGCCAGGGAAAGTACTGGTGGGGTTAGCATGTGGAGCTAATGCAGCAGTGTTTACTAGAGAGTTGCTTTGGGCTATAGACTTTATGTGTGCAGTTTCATCTAAACTGCTCTGCTACTGGATCGACAAGGCTGCTTTATTAGCCCCATTTACAGATGAAGAAACTGAAGCACAGTGAAGTTCAATTACTTGCAGGATGCCACACAAATAGGCAGCAAGAAGATTGCTCTTGAGCCCAGATGTGTTGACACCAGGGCTCTCTGGTCCCTGTGAGGGTGCAGAGGCAGCTGGGATCCTGCCCCAGGCTCCAGGCCTCACAGAGATGCAAGCCCTCCAGTTGGTATTTGGTCCTGCACAGTGTACTACTATGTCTGGTAGTTTCCATATCTTACAGAATGAGAGAGCATCGAAACAAATCTCCATCATTGTAGTCTGCTTAATATGAATAGATTGAACCAATGAAAGCTCCTTACATACACAACTGTGCAACCGAACTGCCAGGGTAATTAGCATATTTCTTTTTAAAAATTAATTTATAGGTCACCGAAGGCAGTCTGGCCTGGTAATGGGACACAAGTTTCAAGATGGAGAATGTCACTCCTTCCCTTCCTGTCCCCGTGGCTCACGCATAACAACAGCATCTGGAGGAAAGGTCAGAGACATTCATTTGAAGCCTTGGTCATGGGCCCAAGCGGCAGCCCCCTCAGTCAGAGCTTGGGAGGGGCACCCAGGAGGCGATGCCCAAGCGGGTTCACCCCTGCACTTTCCCCCCATCACCTGTGCTGGAGTCCCTGCAAGCCTGCGGCTTCTTGAGGATTCCTAGCCACCAGAAGGGGGCAGACTGTGACTTCTGAAGCCCAGGACACAATGGGTGGATTAGGATGCTGGCTGGAGGGGACAGAGGCTGCCACCAAGACCATGACCATCTCAGGACAAGCTGGAAACCCGTTGACTGGGCCTGGCTCCCCCAAAACTTCAGGTGTGGTCTAGTTCAGAGGCCCCACCCAACCCCATGTCTTATGTCAGGTCATCCCGCAGAGGTAGAGGAAGGCTTGGAGGTTGGTAGTCTGGCTGTGAGTGGTTTGTTCTGAAGATGAAGAACAAGCACTTTTGTTTACCTGGGCTATATATTTACTTGAGGTGGCCGAAGGAGCTGCAGGACCTCAGCCACCCCTAAGCCTAGCCACTGCAGAGAAACCCTTCACACCTGAGAAACTTCCAGAACTACCACACCGCCCTGTGTGGAAGGCACAGAGGAAAATCTCTGAACTGTCCTCATGCATCACCATTCCGGGCAGGCAGTGCTGGAAGACGTGGTGCCTCCTCAGCACCCAGCTCCCTGCTCCATGACCATGGGCAGCAACGCTGACGGTCAGCCAGATGCAGATATGCTGGATGTTCCTGGTGGACGGCCTTTCAGCAGTGGGTTCTCCTTGGGCCCAGCAACCAGTGTCCCAGGCCCCAGGCCCTGCCTACGTCAGTCACTTGTGGACTCCCTGAACCCAGCAGCCCGGGCTCTCAGATGGCTGAAACAAAGAGAATTTTAAAGTGACACAAACTGGACATGCAGCCACGAGAGGGTGTCTGTCCAGATTAACGTGAGCTCCAGCTCGGGCCTTTGAAGGGCCCTGGATTTCCCACGGTGCTGATGGATTTTCACAACAGAATTAGGAAAAGCCTCACCATCCCAGACTCCTCTGCTGGGACAGGCCTCACTGTGTCACCTGAGGCTCCAGAGACCCCACTGCTCACACTGCCCCAGGTGCTGGCACAAATGTTGGAGTCCCATCCCTGCTTCTGCACAGAGTATCCTGACTCCACGCTGGCCTCCTCCAGTCCGTCTTCCACCTGCAGTGCCAGGGCCTCTTCCCAGGCCCACCAGGCTAGGCCCCAGCTGAAAGGCTTTCCATGACTCCCACTGTCTCAAGACAGCCTCTGGGCCTTGACCTGCCTCTGTGAGGCCCCGCCCACCTTCTTCCCCTGTGCTCACCTGCTTTGCCCCTTCCCTCCCCTTCACTGCCAGCCACCTGGACTGCTTCCTGGTCTCTGAACCCTTGCCTTCCTTTGGACCATCACGCATTGCTCTGCCCCTGCCTGACCCTCCTCTACTCTGGGCTGCCAATGCCCCTTCATCCTTCATGTCAGCTTCTGTGACATGAAGGCCTTCTGTGACTTCTGTGAGGCCTTCTCTGATCTGACGCCTGGGACCCTCAGTCCTCTCTCCCAGGTCTGTTCTGTCCTAAATCTCATGGCTATTGGTGTCACCACTGGTCATGGAGTCCTGTGGCCCAGCTCAGTTTCACTTGTGTAGTAGGTGCTCAACAAATGTCATTTGTTAATAACAGGAAGGAATGAGGGGCACATAGGAGCCCCAAGGCATCTGCTCCCTCAAGCTGAGGCTTGCTGAATATGAAGCTTGGCTTTAAACCCAAGGGTGCACAGGCAGGCATCTGAGCCATACCAGAGGCCACACCTCCTGCCAGTGACTCGCTCCTCCGTCTCCTGGAAATTCACCTTGCTCAGTTCCCACAGATCTACAGCCTCTGCAGGAACTGAGCCTACTGCTACCTGGCAGAAAAATGAGTGGCCAGAGTTGTCAGATCTGATGATTGTTTTCAGGAAAATTTTTTTTAAAGATTTTATTTATTAATTCATGAAAGACACAGATAGAGGCAGTGACACAGGCAGAGGGAGAAGCAGGCTCCCTGTGGGGAGCCTGATGCAGAACTCGATCTCAGGACCCTGGGATCAGGCCCTGAGCCGAAGGCAGATGCCCAGCCACTGAACCATCCAGGTGCCTCTCAGGAGACTTTTTAAAAATCTGAGTTGTTAAATGAAATTTCCCATGTTAAGTGTTGCTCGATTAAAACAACACACCAGCAAGGCAAAGAAAATGTTTCTGGGGGCCGTATTCGATGGGCAGACTCTGAAGTAGGCCTTCCAGAGGGTCCATTTGTAAAACGAAGGTGATTTTCCTGGCTGGGGGCCACCCACAGCCCAGTCCAGTGAATTAGCTCTGCCCCTAGGAAGCAGGCCCCCTGGCCACTGCTGATCTGGAGGCAGGGCCACCAGTCACCACTGGCAACGATTGATGCTATGACTTAAGGCCAATACCACCTTGGCCTGGCTGTCTCCAATCTTCCTATGCCAGGTCCTGCTCAGCCTGACCTCTGCTGTCCTTCAGATTTCCCGGTGCCTCCTTGCTGGAACCTCTGTAACCAACCTCATTAAACTGCCTACCACTCGAAATGCAAATGAAAACCACGGGAAGGAGCTCCAGGGTGGCTCAGTGGTTGAGCATCTGCCTTCGACTCAGGTCTCAGGTCGTGATCCCGGGGTCCTGGGATCAAGTCGTGCATCAGGATCCCCGCAGGGAGCCTGCCTCTCCCTCTGCCTACGTCTCTGCCTCTCTCTGTGTCTCTCATGAATAAATAAAGTCTTTTTAAAAAAAGAAAACCACAGTAAGATATCAGAATAGCTAACATCAAAACACAAGAAATAGGGCAGCCTGGGTGGCTCACCGGTTTGGCGCTGCCTTCAGTCCAGGGTGTGATCCCAGAGACCCGGGATCAAGTCCCACGTTGGGCTCCCTGCAGGGAGCCTGCTTCTCCCTCTGCCTGTGTCTCTGCCTCTCTCTCTCTCTCTCTCTCTCTGTGTGTGTCTCTCATGAGTAAATTCATAAAATCTTAAAACACACACACAAGAAATAACAAGTGTTGAGGATGCAGAGAAAAGAGAGCCCTCCTGCACAGGAGGTGGGAATGTGAGCTAGTGCAGCCACTGTGGAAAACATATGAAGGTTCCTCAAAAAATTAAAATTCAAGTACCATCTGATCCAGTATTATCACTACTGAATATTTATGCAAAGAAAATGAAAGCACTAATTCTAAAAGATAAATGTACCCTGATGTTTATTGCATCATTATTATAGTCAAGATATAGAAGCAGCCCACATGTCCACTGACGGACGACAAATGGATAAAGAAGATGTGATATATATATGTATACACACGTACAATGGAATATTACTCAGCTATAAAAAGAAACGAAATCTTATCATTTGTGACCTGGATGGACTACAGGGTATTATGCTAAGTGAAATAAGTAAGACAAAGACAAATACTATATGATTTCACTCACATGTGGGATTTAAGAAACAGAACAAATGAACAAAATAAAAAGGAGACCAAAAAAAGAGACAAATACGGAGAATTTAAGAGTGGTGGGGAGGAGCAATGGGTGTGGGGAGGGGGGTATGGGTGAAGGAGATTAAGAGGACACTTGCCATGATGAGCACCAGGTGATGTATGGAATTGTTAGATCACTATACTGTACACCTGAAACTAATATAACATTGTCTGTTAATAATACTTCAATTAAAATTCAATGTTGATATTAAAAGAATAAAAAATAAATTTAAAAAGTAAAGTGCCGGGCAGCCCTGGTGGCTCAGCGGTTTAGTACCGCCTTCGGCCCAGAGTGTGATCCTGGAGACCCGGGATCAAGTCCCACATCGGGCTCCCCGTATGGAGCCTGCTTGTCCCTCTGCATGTGTCTCTGCCCCTCTCTCTCTCTCTGTGTTTCTCATGAATAAATAAATAAAATCTTAAAAAAAAAAAAAAAAGTAAAGTGCCTACCACTCTGGGGTGAATTTTTTTTCTTATTCATTTTGTTCGCTGATGTATCTGCAGCACCCAGAACGGTGCCTGATGTCACAGACCTTCAAACCAGATATTTGTTGAAGGAACCAAGGAGTTCCCATGAGAGTCTGTCTTCCTTGTCACTCCAGGACTTCCCCTCCACCGGCCTCCCCGCAACATGACTTGTGCTAGCTTCAGGGAGACTCATTCTAGAAATCAAAAGAAGTTATTCAAGCCTTACTGGCTGTTATACAGTGTAAAGGGAGTGACAGGCTGACAGTGCCAAGTGCAAACCCCAGTTCTTAGTAGCTGCTCAATACACATTTGATTTGTTTGTTTGTTTGTTTGTTTTTTTCGGCTCTGAGCTGCCTATCTTGTGCAAGTGTTGCAATAAGAATGTTTCAGCATCCTCAGCAAGCAGATGAGACCCCGGTTTGTCACTGGAAAACTCTCTGGGCATTTCCCAGGCCCCACGCTTGCACCACGTTCAAAGCCTTCCCGGAACCCCATGTCTGGGCCAGTTCCAGGCCTTCTCCCAGCGTCCAGACATGGATGATGAGCATCGTGCTGGAGTCTATGGCTGATAAAGAGATCATTGAGCAGCCGGTTCATATTGTGTGTCATCCAAAAAGAAAATCAATTTTAAACATCAGATAAAATGTGACAGGCGTTTTAAGAATGTATTTTAGAAGCAATGCACTGTGATGGGAACAGGGTTGGCGGGCTAGTTGAGGCCTTGCCACTGAGCTGGGTCAGTACGGTCTGATGTGGACCCTCTTAAGGGCTCAACGGTCCCTGGCTCAGCATCCCAGCCTCCCAGTGCCCAGACTGGAGGGCGCCTGCAAGCCAGGCGGCTGGCAGCTGGGGAAGCTGGCCAGAGAGGGTCTCACGCCGGAGGTAGCTGCCATGCTGACGCTGGGAACCCTTCCGGAAGGAGAGTGAGGAGGCTGGTGCTGGTCCAGGCCTGACTGGAATCTTCCTGGGGACCGTGGGCCAGTCATTCTGCTGCTTGGGGACTCAGCCTTTTCTTTTAAATAGGGATAGCTATACCTATTCAGAGGGAGGGTCTGATGAGATCAAGAGAAGAATGGTTAAAACACTTTGAAAATGAGTCTATTTTATTTATTTATTTATTTTAAAAGATTTTATTTATTTATTTGAGAGAAAGAGAGAGCACAAGCAGGAGGGAGGGGCAGAGAAAGAGGGAGAAGTAAGCTCACCTGCTGGGATCCAGGACTTGATCTCAGGACCCTGAGATCATGACCTGAGCGTAAGGCAGCCACTTCACTGAGTCACCCAGGCACCCTGAGAATGAATCTATTTATTTTCACCAGGGAGAAGTTTCACATTGGCAATAGTTTCAAATAACGCTTTTTCAAAAACAGGCTCTAAGATCCAGAGGAGGTTTCCTTCCGGCCCTGGGACCCCTGCTCCTTCCTTGCTCTCCCCAGAGGCACTCTTAGCAGCTTCTTGTGCGTAACCTTGCAGAGAGGTTCTCGGCCTGCACACGTATTCACACACACATTTTTCTGGACTTGTTTTTTTGCCGCGTTAGGCCTAGACCTTGGAGCTCTCCAGGTCCATTCCTAGAGCGGAGCCTCTTGCCTTTCAGTGCCTACCCCCAGCCACGTGGGCTTGGCCGCTATCCCTTGAAACTACACCAGGAGCGAGGGCTGCCCCGCGGCAGGGCTGATGGAGGAGCAAAGGGAAGAGGGAGAGGTCAGGGGGCGGGGCCAGCGCGGGGCTGGGGTAAAGGGGGGGTGGCAAAGGGAGGAGGCGGCGCGAGGTAGCTGCGAGAGGAAGAAACAGGAGTTCTGTGTGTCAGGTTTGCTAGAGCCTTCAGAGCTGGAAGGAGAGGAAGGAGAGACGCTATACTGTGAATAATGACAATAATAATCAGCTATTATTTGTTAACAGAAAAATCCATTGTGCAGATGGGTTTGTGCCCTGCGACCCCCTACCAGTCCAAGTGCCCAAACAGTGCTGCAGCCTGGTTCCTGGGTGCACTTGCAGAGTGGAAAGCACCCCACAAACTCATGTGTTATATCAGGGACCTGCAGCAAAAACATTCTCAGCCTGAAAAGTCTATGCCTTTGTCCCTGACTGAGCCATAATGACCGGAGGAGCCGGGGCAGGACTGTATCCTGTAGCAATGTATCCTGTAGCTTGGCTGACTTGATTCGTGAACCATCTGCCTCAGCCCTGACTTTATTTTGCACCTGTCTGTGGTGTGAGATGAAGCACATACGGAAATGAATTTTACAGACATCCAGCCCTTGCCATCACCCTAGTGAAGAAACTTCTGGATTCCCAGGGGTCCACACTGGAGGGACAATGGGTTGGAGTGGCCCCTAGAGGTCCCTAGGGTGGCCCTCATGCTAGGGTTCCCTCTCCTTTGGAAACTGTTGGTGGCATGAATGCCTGAGGGTGCCCAGTTCATTAGGGCTCCCTTAGGGGTTCCCCTCACTGCACTCCCTCTTCTGGAGAAGGAAAGCTATGGACCTGTCCCCACCAGCCAAGGTCAGCCTATTCCTGGTTCCTCCCTGGATACCATCCCTTCCACACCCCCAGCCTCTTCTGCAGATGATTGATGGTGAGATGCTGTGTCCTAAGGAGAAAGAGTTCTGTTGGACAAACTGGTCCTGTTGGGACAAACCACAACACAGGTAACTCAACCAGACTGTCACCAGGCAAGATCCCTCACACTGGAGCTGGAGAGAAGGCTGGGGAAATAGTCTAGTATGGTTTCTGGTCACCATTAGGAACTCTTTCAAGGCAGAGGACTAAATCTGATGGCTTGTAGCCTCTATTATAGCCTTTTTTTCTTTAAAAAAAAATTATTTATTTATTTATTCATGAAAGACACACACAGAGAGAGGCAGAGACATAGGCAGAGGGAAAAGCAGGCTCCATGCAGGAAGCCCGTTGTGGGACTCGATCCCAGGACTCCAGGATCATGCCCTGAGCTAAAGGCAGACACTCAGCCACTGAACCACCCAGGTGTCCCTTTTTCTTTTCTTTTTTTTTAGTATAGTTTTATAGTATCTGCCTTGCTGTTTGCACATGTGTGTTCTCATTTCACTTAGGGAGGTGGGTAAAGCAGGTATTATTTCCATTTGCCAGATGGGAAAACAGTCTCCGAGACACTCTGTGTGGGAGACACTGTTGCCCATCTCATAGCCATCCTCACCCTTTGTATCAACACATCCCCTCTTCATCCCCATTTTGCTTGTCCTTCCTCCCAAGGGAAGTGGGTCACTTCATGGCCAGGGGGTGATTTTTGGCTGACCAGGACATGTTGATCTGCTCCTCTTGCCTGGCATTAAGCATGGGCAGTAGATGCAGGCTGGCTGAGAAGCCTGCTCGGGGCTGGTAAGGAGGTTTTCCTTACTTTGACAAAAAGACTCCTGTTAGGGTTGCTCCCTTTTATCTTTTGCCTCTGGTCACAATTGGTTACATGTAATTTCTAGAACTGTGATAGATGTTAGAGCCATGAAGAGAGTCAGCACAAAGTGCAAGTTGATGTGTTGAGGATGTGTATCAGTTACCTGTGGCCACAATAATGCCCTGTAACAAACAACCTCAAAGCCAAGAGGTATTCAGCAGGAAACAGTTATTGCTCCTTTGACTGGAGTCAGCTGGTCTAGGCTGGCTCAGATCTGCCCACATCTCTTATCCTCTGGCACGTTCTCAGGGCCGTGGCAGAGGCACAAAGGACAAACCCCCGTGTGCATGCCCATTTCAAGCCTGCATCCATGTACTATTATGAAAGCAAGCCACTCGGCTTAGCCCAGTGTCAAAGGGGACAGAGCTGGTGACGACTCCTCTGGGAACGTGGCCACTGCCAGGCCACTGCAGAGGGCACAGATGAGGAGGTAAAGAATGGGACCACTGTTCCAGTCTACCACGAGAAGCAGAACAGAAAGAGAAAAGGAATATGCTCCCTGGTGATGTGATGGAATTGCTGAATTAGCCAAGCCTGGAGCCTTCTACCTTGGAGCTTTTGGTTATTCAAGAAAAATAAAAGTTCAGGGTGCCTGGGTGGCTCAGTCAGTAAAGCTCTGACTCTTGATCTCAGCTCAAGTCTTGATCTCAGGGTTGTGAGTTCAAGCTCTGTATTGGGCTCCATGCTGGCCATGGAACCTACTTAAAAAAGAAAAAAAGTTCTCATTGTTTAAGCCATTTTGAGTTGGGTCTTCTGTGACTTGTGGCCAAAATCACTAATAAGCCCAAGATCACCCATCTAGAAAGTGGTGGGGCTGAGACCCAGGAGGGACCCCAGACTCTAGGTCTGAGCTGTTTGCTGTGCCTTTGTGCCATGGGCCCTTGCTGTTTCCAAGCATGGGCTATAAGCCTCCTACTCTCCTGTCCTAGGCCATATACAGTGTTGTCATGCCAGGGCCCCATGGGGATGGAGACCCAGGCTCTGTGCTGTATTCTGGAGTGGCTCTTCTGAAGCACTGCCCACACCCCTGCGTGTCAGGGGAAGGCTCAGGCCTCAGAAAGCTGGGACAGTTTCCTCTGGGGAAGGGGCCCAGGCAGTGGCTCTGTGCTAAGCTTAGGGGGATACCGCATATGAAAGCAGTCCTCCCCAAGGACTGTCTCTCCATTCTCATCAAATCTGGACCATCCATAGCCATTTGGTCCCTCCCCCGGCCCCCATGCAGACACACAGCTAAACCACACCAGGCAGATCTCTAGTCAGTTAAGGTCACCATAATGTTTGCACCAAAGGTGGTGGTTTCCCTGGGTCTCCAGTGAACAGGAACCCAGAAGGATCCCAGAGGTCTACAAACTATCTTGAGTCTCCTTGTCTTCAGCCCATCCTATGGGATTTACTTGCAAAAGGTAACTCTAGGGATCCCTGGGTGGCGCAGTGGTTTAGCGCCTGCCTTTGGCCCAGGGCATGATCTTGGAGACCCAGGATCGAATCCCACGTCGGGTTCCCGGTGCATGGAGCCTGCTTCTCCCTCTGCCTGTGTCTCTGCCTCTCTCTCTCTCTCTCTCTCTCTCTCTCTCTGTGTGACTATCATAAATTAAAAAAAAAAAAAAAAAAGGTAACTCTAATGAACTGGATTCTCCCCTTCTTTCCCCAAGTGGGGAATTGCGTGGATGTAATACCAAGCAGTGTGTCATACCTTCAAAACAGGTACATAAGCTAGGATTAGGTTTAGCTACGTATAATAGAAAACCTCAAAGTGATGGTGGCTTAAAGATGACAAAGTTAATTCCTCTCGTGTAAAACATGTCCAAATGTGAACAGCCCGTGGTGGGAGTACAGCTCTACCCTCAGTGATCCAGACTCCTTCTCCTTTTCCGCCCCACCAACCTTAGCATCGGCTTCTGTCCTCCTGTCACCGCATGGTTCAAGATAGCTGCCAGGGCTCCAGCCATCATGACCACGAGCACAGGAGGCTGAAAACGCAGGAGAGCAAACAGGGGCTCTTCTCAGCGCTGTCAGTTCCTTTTCAACAACCTTCCCAGAAGCCCCACTCGACAGTTCTTCTGCTCCCTTCTCACTGGCTGGAACATAGGCCCTGGTCGCAACGGCAGCTGAGGAATGTGTCTTTTAGGCCATAATTTTTATGACCAGCTAGAAACGAAGGTTGGATAATTTCAAAGAATACAGGAAGAACGCCCGCTGGGGAAAGTAAAAAGTACTTCTGCCACAAGGGGAGTTCAACCTCCATCAACACATATTTTTTTAGGCTGGTTTATACCAAACACAGGTATAAACTAGGCTGTGCCACATACAGATGAACAGGACGTGCTCTTTAATCTCAAGTCTAGCGGGGATGGCGAACCACAGCAGAAATGGCTGTCGTAGATAGGAGTTCCTTTGGCAACCAAATGTTTAACAAGAAGAAATTTGCCGTCCTTGAAACCTAGATGAGTCCGTGTATGATGTGGACTCTGCAGTCTCTTGAAACCCTCGAAGCTCTGGCAACACTGGGCCTGCAGTATTTCCTCGGGGCAACAGTGGGCTGGAGAAGGGGCTGCCCTTCCCGGAAGGCCCCTCCCCTGTTTGCCGCAGCACTCACAACACTCACACCTGCCGGGCCAAGGAGGGCATTTGAGTTTGCAACCCCTGCTTCCAGAAGGGGCCCCAGGGGTGGGGTAGGGTGTCGCTAGACAGGTGTCAGGTGGCCCTGCGTGGACAGCAAGCTGACGCTGCCGAAACCATCTTTACAGATGTGGGTTCACTCGAACTCGTGCCTCGCAGAGAGAGGGGAAGATAGCCCTGAAATAAAAAGGGAAGCCAAGCCCCGGTGCCTTCCAGAAATCTGCTTTTCTCTAAAGGAGACACTGAAAAAAAAAATAAAGGAGACACTGAAGATGTGAAAATATCCTTTTTCAGCTTCCTCCTTTGAGAAGGCGTCTCTGGCATGTGGAGGCAGCCCAGGCTGTCAGAGGCAGGCATTTCTCTCTCTCCCCAGCAGATGACCCCTGTGTCGGGCCAAAGGTGGGCCTGCCTCCCCGAGGCCCCAGCAGCTGCTGGAAGCTTCTCCCAAGTCAGCAGAGACCCAGGCTCCCCGCTCGGCTCACCTCGGAGCAGAGGCCCTCCTCATTAGTGCGCAGAGCCGGCTTCACGGGCTGCCCCCGGAAACCTTTCTCCTGAGCCCAGGGCTGCCGAGATCTTGCTGGAACCACCTTCGTCTCGCCTGAGCGCGCCGGCTGGCCCAGCCGACCCGACGCGGAGCGGCCGGGGCGGGAGCGCGCCCATTCTGGGTGGCCTCCCCTCCTGCCCAGCCCAAGGGCGTCTTGCAGCTATAAATTGAGTAAATTGAAAATGTTACTGAGAGTTGGAGATAAAAGAGAGAGCTGGGTGTCTCCATGAATAAAACATGGGAGGGAGGCCATTTCTTGGAAAAATAGAGAGAATAAATTGTGGCGGATCAATTTTATCTAATTTCTTGGCGGAGCTTCTGACATGCAAATGAACGCGCTCATAATTTATGAGGGAGCGCTGGAGATTACCAGAGGGAAGGGGTGCCTGGATTTCTGGTGGAGGAAGGAGGGGCATGGCTAAGGATTTAGCAAAAGTCCACTAGGCTTTTTCTCCTTAAAACCTAAAGATTTAGGGGATCCCTGGGTGGCGCAGCGGTTTGGCGCCTGCCTTTGGCCCAGGGCGCGATCCTGGAGACTCGGGATCGAATCCCACATCGGGCTCCCGGTGCATGGAGCCTGCTTCTCCTTCTGCCTGTGTCTCTGCCTCTCTCTCTCTCTCTCCTCTCTCTCTCACTATCATAAAATTAAAAAAAAAAAAAAAAAAAAAAAAAAAAAACCTAAAGATTTAGAAACCCTCGCAGGGAAGGCAAAAGCCAGGCAGGATAAATTCTGGATCTCTGCACCTGTCTTTGGGGCCCGTTCCTCTGGGCACGCTCTGGCTGTCACCGCCACCCTGGCTGTGGCCAGCTGGCCGGCCCTGGCCACAGCAGACGTGGTCTGGCCCCCAGGCCTTTGCTCCGTTGGTCCCCTTCTCCCGACACCCCATCTCACCAGCCAGAGTCTCTCCCTCGACCTTTGCTGGGCAGCCTGACCCAGCCCTGGCAGGTCCCACGAACTCGCCCTTCCCTCTGCTCTCGAACCAATCCTGCTTACAGACGCGTTTTCTTTGGCCTGAGCAAGGACTGTACGGTGTCCGGATTGGTTGCTCACATTAAGAAATGAGATTTCCCATGCACTTCGGGATGTCTGGCTCTTACTGCGTGATCAGAACGTCTGGTTACAGAGGCCGATGTTTTCACTGCGAATTGGCTGGAAACGCCAAGTAGCAGCCGCCTTTCGAGATGGAGGCTGCCCACTCTAATTTGCTGCAGACCCTACTGCGTCCTATTGTCTGTCCAGCCCCATCCCCAAAGTTGAATGTCCTGAGCCATTTATTATTGGGTTCGCACTATTGTTTTGCTTATACTCAAGTTGGTGGGAAAGTGAAACATTTCTTCTTGTGACTTTGATAAAATGGGCAAATCAGAGGGACAGAGAGAGCAAGTTTCAACAGGGAGAGGACACACGTATATTTTGGTAGGAGTGACGAGTGACCCCAGAGGTGACCGTGTGACGAGGGAAGGGGTACACGGGGCTGCGTATCACAGATTTCCCTGGCAAGCCCTGCAGGGGGTGGGGGGCTCTGGACAGAATCCCAGCTGCTCTGTCTCACCATTTGGGTTCTCTGTTCTGGAACCACAGGCTCACACAGCAAGGAGCTTGGAGAAGGAGTAGAAACAGCCCACGCCAGTCTCAGGAGGCCACTCAGCTCCTCCCATGAGGCAGACTTCCAGAGACAGGCTGAAGTCCTGCTCCACAGGAACAAACTGAGGCCCAGAGAGTTTGGTAATGTGCAGCCAGACCGGTGAGTTGGGAGAGACTGGAGGTGAACCCCTGTCCAGCTGGCTCCATGGCCCCAGCTTTGCCAGTGCCCTTTGGCCCTCTGTGACTGCCCTGCCTTGATCTGCCGGGATGATGAGCCTTATGGGCCACTAAACCTAGAGCCTTGGCGCCCGGCTGGTACAATGGGTAGGACATGCAACTCTTGATCTTGGGGTTGTGAGTTCAAGCTCCACCCTGGGTATAGACTTTACTTAGTAATTTAAAAAAATTCAAAACCCCCAGAACTTACAACCTGAGATGGGCATCAGCTGCATAGGTGGCCCAGCTGACCCCTGCAAGGCCTCCTAGAAGCTCAGTGACCCTGCCCCCAGGGCCTTTGCACTGCCTTTTCTTCTCAAGCTTCGGAGTTCTGCATCCTCATCCTCAAGGTCTTAGTTCCCTGCTCTACATGGCCTTCCTGGTCACTCTTGACCCTGTTTTCATAGCACCCAGATTCCTCTAAAGTCATCCTATTGATTAGCTTTGGCTTATATTATCCCTCTCTTACCCCCAGGAATTAAACTCCAGGAGGGCAGACATAATCTGTTAGCTGCTGAACCCTTTGCACAAAATAGGTGCTCAATAATTATTTAAAGAATGAGTGAAAAGTGGTGTGTAGGGGTCTGATGCAGAACAGCCTCCGGAGAGGAGGGTGCTGGCTGGGAAGGAGGTTCTGTGAGCGGGAACCAAGGCAGAGGGGAGGGCACAGCTGCCGCCTGGAATGGAGGTGGCGGGGGTGGGGAAGCGGGCTACCGAAATGCCTGCTGGGTACAGCCTGACTTTAGAACTCAAGGGCGGCACATGCAACGCCTGGGTGGCTCAGCGGTTGGGCATCTGCCTATGGCTCAGTTTGTGATCCTGGGGTCCGGGATCCAGTCCTGCATTGGGCTCCCTGCATGGAGCCTGCTTCTCCCTCTGCCTATGTCTGTGCTTCTCTCTCTGTGTGTCTCTCATGAATAAATAAATAAAATATTAAAAAAAACTCAAGGGGGGCCCAAAGTGTACACACGTAGAAGGATTTGCAAACCCACCAGTGCAGGGACGATTCTGCTAAGACCCTGTGAGGACGGGCTGCTGGGGTGCAGTGTCATCAGCGGGTGGGCTCAAGGTGAGGCCTGGGGTGTTTCCCTTCTGTC
This sequence comes from Vulpes vulpes, assembly GCF_048418805.1. NCBI lineage: Eukaryota > Metazoa > Chordata > Mammalia > Carnivora > Canidae > Vulpes > Vulpes vulpes. Next base: position 145,058,417 of record NC_132781.1, read on the forward strand.
ACTCCCACGGCTTCCTCATGGCAGCAATGAGAATCTGAACATCCTAGAATGTTCAGGACTGTGAGGGAAGCTGAGACTCAGAGCAGAAGACACTTGGCCTGGGTCTCTGTGGACACAGAAGTCTGCTCAGAGTCATTCCATACCTGGGTCCTCTGTGAGTCCAGAGAGATGTGGGCACTGTGGTTTTTGAGTCTCCAGATAAGTGACAACAAATAGAGAAATGCCCAAATAGGATTTCAAAAATTCTGGTGCATTTAAAACTTTTGCATTAAGCAGAGTAATGCTTTAATCCATTCAAACGATACCATGCAATGCAATTGTACTCTTCAGAAGAGAATCATAGTGTTGAGGAGCTGTGATCAATCCTCCAGTCTGGCAGGGGTGGTCTGGGGGTGAATAGATACCCTTATATGATAGACATGTTCTAAGTCTCTATGACTCTGTGTCACCCCTCCGGAGTCCCTACGGAGCCTAAAGTTGGGGCCTTTCATGGGTGGGGGGCAAAAGTTACGTGGCTTCCCTGAGATGGGCCTTGGTCAGAATCCCACTGAACTTTAGTTTTCAGGCCTAATAAATGGGCACACTCCTTTGTACAAAAAAGGGCCACAAAGTGGAAGATGACTGTGTGCGAAGTGCTTAGCGCTGATTCAGTGCTGGCTGTATGGTTCATCCACAGAGCTGGGATCCAACCCCACGGCCCCTCCCCTCTGCCCCCATAAGCTCCTGCTTATCTCCTGGGAAGGCTTCAGACTCAGCTAAGAGGACCTATCCCTTGAAAGCAGAAATGGGATTTTTCTTCCCAAATCCGTTCCTTGGGGGAAGTCTTCAAAGAGAATTCTCGTAATTTCCCGTTATAAAATTTTATGTGCAATTCTAAACAATGGACTGCAAACATTAATTGAGCAGACTGGGAGATTTTCTGTTTTTAAGTCACAGACTATTTTAAAACCTCCCAGACCACAAGGGGGAAACTGGCCTGAGGAAATAAACTACCAGGGAGGTGGCCCAGACAGCACCCCCACCCCCACAGTTGTCCTTACTACATCTGGGATTCGCAGGGAAAGGTGGCCACCCTGGAGGCTCCCCAGTTTGGGCCTGTACTCTGTGTGTGACTGATGGCTTTCCATTGGCTCTGCCTGCCTGGCACATAGCAGGTCTGCGTCCATCCGTCCATCCACCCACCCATCCATCCGTCCGTCCATTTGTCCATCTGTCCAACCAAATAATATTTGTTGAGTCGCTACTACATGCCAAGCTGCAGGCATAGAGCCATGAACAAAACAGACAAAAAAATCCCTCCCCTCCTGGAGCTGACGTTTTCACATCAAGGGAGACAAAGAGAGCAAACACAATAATAAGAACATTATACAGTACATAAGACGGTAACCAGTGCTTTGGAGAAGAACAAATTAGGGATGAGGTAGGAAGGAGAGGGTGGGGGCAGGGCTGCAAGTTGGGGGGGGGGTAGGCGGCAGGCCTCTGTAAGAATGTGACATTCGAGCAAAGAGTAAAGATCTGGAGAAAGCCAGGAAGCAAACCATGGGGATGTCTTGGGTAGAAGTGTTATAGGTACAAGGAGACAGCAAGTGCAAAGGCCCTGAGGGACGCTAGGGAGGAAGGGGGTGCCCAGCAGGTCGTTCATCCAGGAAGGACTTTGATACTTGTTTTTTTTTTTTTTTAAGACTCTATTTATTTATTTGACAGAGAGAAAACACAAGTGGGGGAAGGGCAGGCAGAGGGAGAGGGGTAAGCAGGCTCCCCACTGAGCTTGAGGCCTGATGCCTGTGATCCCAGGACCTGAGCCTCAAGTAGACGCTCAACCAACTGAGCCACCCAGCATCACCCCCACCCCAGGACTTTGAAATGACCTTGGGAGAAGCAAGGAACCACTGCAAGTTTCCAAACAGAGGAGGCCTGCTTGCCTGCTTTTTAAAAGGACCACCAGGGCAGCCCTGGAGGCTCAGCGGTTTAGCCCTATCTTCAGTCCGGGGCCTGATCCTAGGGACCGGGGATCGAGTCCCATGTCGGGCTCCCTGCATGGAGCCTGCTTCTCCCTCTACCTGTGTCTCTGCCTCTCTCTCTCTCTGTGTATCTCATGAATAAATAAATAAAATATTTTTCTTAATAAATAAAATATTTAAAAAAAAGGACCACCAATCAACAAAACTGAAAGACAATCTGTGGGAGTAGGAGCGGGGGCAGGGCAGAGTGGGGTGGGGGTTGACACCTGGCTGGCTCATTCAGAGGAGCATGGGACTCTTGATCTTGATCTCAGGGTTGTGAGTTTAAGTCCCACATTGGGCATAAAGATTACTCAAAAATAAAACTTAAGAAAAAGGGCAACCTATGGAATGAGAGAAGATATGACATATCAGATAAAGGGGCAATATCCAAAATACATAAAGAACTCATAAAACTCAACACTCAGAAAAGAAATAATCCAATTAAAAAATAGGCAGAAGACAGGAACAGACATTTCTCCAAAGAAGACATCCAGATGGCCAACAGACACATGAAAAGATGCTCAACATCACTCATCATCAAGAAAATGCAAATCAAAACTACAAGGAGATATCACCTCACACCTGTCAGAACGGCTAAAATCAACAACACAAGAAACAACAGATGTTGGTGAAGATGCAGAGGAAGGGGAACCCTCTTGCACCGTTGGTGGGAATGCAAACTGGTTCAGCCACTGCGGAAAACGGAATGTAGGTTCATCAGAAAGTTAAAAATAGAGCTACCTTACGATCCAGTAATCACACTATGGGGTATTTACCCAAAGAATACGAGAACACTAATTCAAAGGGATACATGCCCTCCTATGTTTATAGCAGCGTTATCTACGGAAGCAGCCCAAGTGTCCATCGACCAATGACTGGATAAAGAAGATGTGGTGTATACATGCAATAGAATATTACTCAACCATCAAAAGAATGAAATCTTGCCATTTGCAGCAACATGCATGGAGCTAGAGAGTATAATGCTAAGCGAGGTAAATCAGCCAGAGAAAGACAAATACCATATGATTTCACTCACATGTGGAATTTAAGAAACATAACAAACATGCAAAGGGGGAAAAATAAGAGAGGGAAGAGAGAGAGAAATGAAAAACAGACTCTAGAGAACAAACTGATGGTCACTGGAGGGGAGGTGGGTGGGGGGATGGGTATTACAGGTGATGGGGATGAAGCAGTGCACTTGCTCTGATGGGCGTGAGGTGAGGTGTGGAAGTGTTGAATCACTATATTGTACACCTGAAACTAATAAAACACTGTGTGTTAACTAACTGGAATTAAAATAAAATAAAACAGGGGATCCCTGGGTGGCTCGGAGGTTTAGCACCTGCCTTCTGCCCAGGGCGTGATCCTGGAGTCCTCGGATTAAGTCCTGCATCAGGTTCCCTGCATGGAGCCTGCTTCTCCCTCTGTCTGTGTCTCTGCCTCTCTCTCTCTCTGTGTCTCTCATGAATAAATAAATAAAATCTTTTTTAAAAATTTAAAAATATATATAAAATAAAAGGGACCACCTGGCTGTGCTGACAATAGAGCTGCTCTATCACTGAAGCCACTGGCTGGCTATGTGTGGCCACGGAGGGCTTGAAATGTGGCCAGTCTACATTGAGATGTGTTGTGTGTGTATATATACATTGGAGGCCAAAGACATATCCTGAAAGAAAGCAGGTAAACTATCTCACCTAGTATTTTAAAAATTTATTTATTTGAGTGAGAGAAAGTGAGCAGGAGTGGGAAGGGCAGAGGGGAGAGGGAGAGAATCTCAAGCAGTTTCTGTGCTGAGCCCGAGGTGGGACTCAATCTCATGACCCTGAGATGGGGACCTGAGCCGAAACCAAGGGTTGCACGCTCAACAAACTGTGCCACCCAGGTGCCCCATCATCAACTATTGTAAAATATTGATTACATGTTGAAATGATAGTACTTTGGACATATTTGGTTGAAGTATACATTATTAAAATTAATTTAATCCATTTTCCTTTAGTTTTTGAAAATGTGGCTATGAGGACATGAGAATCCACTGTGGCTCATGTACTTCTGATGGACAGGACTGTTCTAGGTGGCACAGGCCAAGGGCAGAGGCTGGGAGGCAGGGAAGCCAGGGCCGGATCCTGGCCGGAGGTGAGCAGCTGAGAGGTGGAATTCTGGGCGTATGTGTTTTGCGAAGCTGGGTCTGCAGCTGCATCGCGGGGTGTGGCTTCAGAGATGTGTGTGGAATCAGCCCTTGGCACGGGCTCTGCCCCTGGAGCGGGGGTGGGGAGGGGTGTGGCAAGGGCGATGCTCTCCAGTGGGGTGCTGGGGGTGCTGGAGGAGAACTGGGTGTCCTCATGGGGGCAGTGTAAGCCCAGGTCTCCTGTGACAGATGCCCCTGGGAATCCCAGGTCTTTACTTCTTCATCTGTACTATGGAGGCAGTAGGGCTCAGCCTCCCAGACTGCAAGGTTAAAGGTGAGGCCTGGCACAGACAAGTGTGCAATCGGGAAGGTGCTGTGCTCAGTGAGCTAGGACTCGTGGCCACCCGGGACACCCAGCCCTGCTCCTTTGGTGGGGCCGAGGGGATCTCTGCTTCCTTCCACCTCCCCATTTCAGGTCAGCCTAGCGCTGTGCGCACAGTCGGTCCTGGACAAAGACTGAACGGAGTAAGCAAGGCGATATAGGGACACATTGGATCATGTTTGTTGAATGCGTGGCATAAGAGCGCTGGATGGAAATCACCCCTAATGTTGACTGAGTCATGAGCAACCCACATCTGTCCAGTGGTGTCTACCCACCACCTCCTGGACCCAGGCCTCCATCACCTCTCACCTGGACACCCACCACAGCGTGCTCACTGGTCTCTTTCCTTCCCTTTTACCTTCTCCATCCTTTCTCCACACAGCAGCCAGAGGGAGCTTGTCAAAGGGGCTCCTGGCTGGGTCAGAGGGTAGAGCCAGCCATGTGATTCCTGATCCTGGGGTGGTGAGTTCAAGCCCTACTTCGGGCAGGGAACCTCCTTAGACAACAACAACAGCAACAAAGTACATCAGATCACCTCCCCTGGTGGAAACCGTCTACAGGTTTCCCTTGCAACCAGGATGCAATTCTGCAAAGCCCTGCATGATTTGGACCTGTGTCTCTGGCCAATATCACATCTTAACACACCTACTCCCTACTCCTATGCTTCTTTCCCTGCCTAGTACTCAAGCCTGTTTCTACCTCAGGGCCTTTACACTGGCTGCCCCTCCACCTAGAATGCTGTTTCTTTTCTTTTTTTTTTTTTTTAAGATTATTTATTTATTTATTCATAGAGACACAGAGAGAGAGAGGCAGAGACACAGGCAGAGGGAGAAGCAGGCACCATGCAGAGAGCCTGACGTGGGACTCGATCCAGGGTCTCCAGGATCATGCCCTAGGCTGCAGGCAGCACTAAACCGCTGCACCACCGGGGCTGCCCTAGAATGCTGTTTCTTCCTGAGTAATGTCTCCTCACTCATGTTTCAATACAAGTGTCTCCTCTTGTAGCCCCTCAACCTGAAAAAACCCTACTTCTTAGTAACTTAGTATTTCTTTTAACATTTGCTGGTCATATTTCACCAGCCACAACTTTCTTAAGGGTTGGTCACCTGTGTATTGTGTCTCCCTGACCAGAGTGTAAGCTTCCTGAAGCTTCATCCATCCTTGTCTACCTCCCACATCCAGCCCAATGCCCGGAACACAGTAGGGAAAAGATATCTGCTATCTGCTAAGTGAACGGAAGTGCTTATCTGGATGAATTTTGAGCACACCACATGCGTTATCTCGTTTAGTTCTCACAAGGCTTTTCTGCCATCACCATTATGGAGACAAGTAAACTACAGTTCTGAGGATTCGGGGCAGGACGTCTGACTCCACAGCTTGTGCTCTTGAACACGGTGTGACACCGTCCCCCCGACCTGGGTTCTGGCGCGACTCTGCCAGTGGCCGACTCTGCGACCGTGGTCAGGTGCCATCCTGCCTGCCCTTCCAACTCCAGGCATGTTGGCTGAATGTTTCTAAAGTCCCTGCAGCTCTGCCGATCAAGGGAGTAGTTCTTGAACGCATGTAAATGCTCCCCAGGGAAGCTTACATCTGGGATATTCTTTTTTTTTTTTTTTTTTTTAATTTATTTGAGAGAGCGAGTGAGTGAGAGGGAAAGGGAGAGCGAACCTGAAGTAGACTCCATGCTGAGTGCAGAGCCTGATGCAGGGCTCAATCCTAAGGCCATGAGATCATGACCTGAACTGAAACCGAGAGGCAGACGCCCAGCAGACTGAGTTCACCTGGGACCCCACCTGTGGAATGTTCTTATGAGAACCTTCACATCCCGCATACTTGCTGTTGTATTATGAATACATGTGTATATGTTACACTGTATTTCCCTTCTTAATTTAGGTGGGTATTTATGAATTTTGTTCTAGGATAGTGAAAGGGGTATGATGAAATATGTGATATAAAAGGGCACCTTACAAATAAAATAAAATAAAATAAAATAAAATAAAATAAAATAAAATAAAATAAAATAAAATAAAATAAAATAAAACAAAATAAAATAAAATAAAATAAAATATAAAATAAAATAAAATGGCACCTTTTGGGATGCCTGGGTGGCTCAGTGGTTAAGTGTCTGCCTTTGGCTCAGGTCCTGATCCCGGGGTCGTGGGAGTCTGCTTCTCCTTCTGCCTATGTCTCTGCCTCTCTCTGTGTCTCTCATGAATAAATAAATAAATAATCTTTTAAAAGGGGGGCCTTTTATCATGGGTGTTGACAGAGTTGGAACCAGGGCCTGGGGCATGAGGCATGGATGGGGAACAAACACATGGGGCTGCTGGTGGCTGGTGGCTGGTACCTACACAGGAAAGGTAGTCATGCAGGTGTACACATGGCTAAAAATTCACGGAGCTGCATGCCAAATAGGGGATCGGTTGACTCTGTAAGCCAGTCAGGTACGGATCTGCAGGCTCCAGAGGTCATGAGGGCAGGGCGCAGCACTGGGGCTGTACCCCCATCTGCTGCCTCCAGAGCCCAAGCTCTTTCCTGCTTCATCTTGCTCAAGAAGGAAGCTGAGAAAAGAGAAGACAGTTCCTCTTCAGTCTCCCGACACTTCCTTACCTCCCTAACCAGGGACTCCTCACACACACACAGCCAGTCCATCCTTCACTCTAAAGATTTCCTCCAACCATCAAATGTCTAGTTGTTAAATCTGATTTTCTTATCATCTAAGATATAAATGACCATCTGACCTTTGGATGCCACATTCTCAAAATATGTTTTCCATGAAAGCAGGAGAGACTACAGTCAGATCTAAGAAAGCACTTCCCGACTATCTATGATCATGTACAGTTCTGGGCAGGTTAGATGTGGTTGAGCGGAAAGCAGGGCCTAGATCCAGTGAGATCTGTGGTCTCCAGGGCCCAGATCCTTATTCTCCACGAGCTCCTGGCCCTGAAGACCCACCTCGGAAAGAGTGAGGCCAACCAGGCATTAGGCCTCCTGGGACCCACGTCCCTGTGCTCCTCCCTGCAGCAAGAGCCCAGGAGCCCCAGGGGGTCCCCAGGGGGGAGAGAGAGAAAACATTGGCAAACTTTTACAAGCAACTTTCCAGTGGCCTGAGCTTCCTCTGAGGACATGGCCTGTGGCTTCTCGGGGTTCTGTCTCCCATGGGTGCGGGGCCCTGGGGAGGGGGCTGTGGGTGATTAGAGCCTGGCAACTTCCAAGCAAACTATGTGCCCCTCAGGGCTCCTTCCCAGGAGGACCCCTGACCCTGGAGCCTCACTTTCCAGTCCTTTCCCTCAAGGACCTGTCCCCTCCCGGGCTTGGGGCCCAGGTTGCTGAGCAGAGGCCACCAAAGACCCTGGGGACCAAAAGAAGCCTGGAGAAAGCCCTAAGGTCTGGTGCTCCCAGGGCCCGGTTGCCAGGCCCTCCCACTCCAGGACCGGAGCTGAACTCCCTGAGCTCCTGGAGGGTGGGGCCCCCCGGGGCCACTAGCAGCCGCCCAGGTAGAAGACTGATACGGTGGAGTGCAAGCTGGCAAGGGATCCTACAGGTGCAGCTCACTGGCGCCTCTGCAAGGGTTGCTTGTCTGGATTTCCAAGCGGAAGAAGGCAGCCTGGCCTCCCTGAGGGACGCTGGCGCACAGAAGCACCTTGCTTTATCACCTCCTCTTGTGTCACACCGCACTGGGGTGCTCTGAGCACCAGCTCCGGGCCAGGCATGAGCCAGGGGCTGGCGGGGCACAGGGCCGAACAAGGGGCGCAAAGTCCCTGACCTCAGGGAACCGACAGCCAGGAAGCAGACAAATGACAGACAAATGTCCTCCAGAAGCAACAGGAGCTGAGGTGACGGTCTGCACAATGGTTTGGCAGAAAGTGATGAGGAGGAGAAAGAGGAAGCAGGGCAACCAGGGCCAGCCTCTCTAGGAGGGGCGCTTCCACAGGGAGGGACGGAGGCCCCAGGCAAGGGCAAAGGCCCTGGGGCACCTGGGTGCCTCAGTGCTGGAGTGTCTGTCTTTGGCTCAGGGCATGACCCCAGGGCCCTGGGATCAAGTCCAGCATCAGGCTCTCCCTGCTTCTCCCTCTGCCTGGGTCTCTGCCTCTCTCTGTGTCTCTCATGAATAAATAAATAATATCTTTTTTTTTTTTTTAAAAGGGCAAAGGCCCTGAGGCAAGAGTGTTGGACAAGTTCCAGGGTCAGGAAGATGGCCAGAGCTTCGTGCTCGGTGGTCAGGGGGCCTGCGCTCATGCTGGGCCAGGCCGGCTGTGGGCACAGGGTGACTGTTATTATAATTGTCAGAGAAGCTGTTGGAAGGTTTTAGCAGAGGGTTGATGTGACCATTTTGGTATTTGGAGAACATTGTTCTGGAGGCTACAAGGGGAACAGATTGGAGGAGCAAGTGGAGGAGACCTGTTAGACTGAAGGATGGCCTGGCGTTGGAGGGGGTCCCTGAAGACCCTTGAAGTCCTTTAGGTGCTTGAGGCAAGCCCTGGGTTTCCACTTCAGTCTTCAAGGCAACAAAAGGGTGGGATTTACAACTGGGATTTACCTTGATTTGTTTTATTTTATTTATTTTATTTTTTATTTCCCAGGACCTCTGGATCAGGACCTGAGCCGAAGACAGATGATTCACCGACTGGGCCACCCAGGCACCCCTTACCTTGCTTTTTAATTTACTGTTTGTGGCTGCTGTAGGGTTAGAGGGAGGTCTGAGGCAATCATTATAACATAGTTGTGCTTTCCAGAATGTGAGGAGCAAGAAGGGATGGAACTCCAGCCCTGGCCAGGGAAGGCATTGGCCTGGCAGCTGGTCAGTGAGCACCACTCACCCCGGAGTTTGACCTCACTCCGGGACAAAGCCCCATGGAGGCGGCCTAGGAAGCTGACTTCCCCACTGCCTCTTGGGATGGAAAGCGGGTGCTTACCTGGAGCTAGTGTGGTGAGGTGGACGTTTGCTGGTATGATCATTATTCTAATAATCCTTTCTGCGGGATGCACTTGGGGCAGCAGCTTGTCCCCACCTGTCTCTGGACCGTCACCAGAATGACCCAGTCTCTCATTGCCAGTGGGCAAGAAACACCCAGTTGTAAATTCTAAAGAGAAAAATCTCAAGTTAGGTCTAGTGAGAGGTAGAGGAATAGCTTAGGAGATGGCTGGAGAAGATTGAAGGAGATGAAGCGGTAGGCCAAGGCTTCACTTTTCCAAAGGCTCTGGAAAAAGCAGGATAAAGTTACAAAGATGCAGAAAGAGTCCTTTACATGTGCTTAAAATTCTAACTCTGGGGAACCTGGGTGGCTCAGTCGGCTAAGCATCTGCTTTGGCTCAGGTCATGATCCCGGGGTACTGGGGTGGAGCCCTGTGTCGGGCTTCCTGCTCAGAGGGGAGCCTGCTTTTCTCCCTCTTCCTCTGCTGCTTCCTCTGCTTGTTCTCTCTCAAATAAATAAAATCTTTTTTAAAAATTCTGACTCTGGGCTTCCCCATTCTTTTTTTTTTTTTTAAGATTTTATTTATTTATTTATTTATGAGAGACATACAGAGAAAGGCAGAGACATGGGCAGAGGGAGAAGCAGGCTCCCTGCAAGGAGCCTGATGCAGGACTTGATCCGAGGACCCTGGGATCATGACCTAAGCCAAAGGCAGATGCTCAACCACTCAACCCATGCCCCTGGGCTTTTGCATTCATGAGGCTGGATGGTTCTGCCAAGGCAGGAACTCCAAGGGAGCATGGAAGTGTCAGTGGCCCTGAAAGCTTCTGGTGGGAGAAACCTGACAGTCAGTCATAGTTTAGGGCAGCATCAAGGTGAAGAGTATGGGTGCGAAGCAAGGCACCCCTATGTTTCGGTCTGCAGAGCTGCTCAGTCAGAAGCACACATGGAGATAAGGCCTCAAGTGCAAGTGTTTATTTAGAGGTGATCTCGGGAGTGCCAGGAGGAGCGTGGGGAATGGGGGGGGGGACAGGAGGGAAGGCCATAAGCAGTGGGTTTTCGAGTAGCTGGAGCTCATCCCTCTGGGGAAGTCTGGGAATGAGGATTTAGCACACCCCCAAGGGTGGGGGAGCTGAGCTATTGATACACCGACTCTCACCACCACCGATGAAGGGCTGCCTGGAGGAGTGTTAGCTCTGCAGCACCCGGGCCTGCCACGTGGGTGACCAGATAAAGACCCCAGGCAAAGAGCAGGAGCTGCTGGCTGTTGGAAGTCAGGCCTTCGGCACTGGAACGATGGGCGGTGCACCTGCAGCATCTGCTACAGTGGGTCACTCAGCCCAAGCCTTGGGTGCTTCACCTGTAAAATTAGAATAATAAGAGCAACCCTGTTTCTACAAAACCAATATAGAGCCCTGTCTCCTATGGGGAGATTAAATCCTGTGGGATTTAATGAGAAAGTGCTGTAAAGCGCTTGCTTCAGTGTCGGGCCACAGCACATGCTCTGCATTGGGTTCTTCATCCCTTGAGGTGACAGATATTTGCCAAGTGCCTCTCAGTGGCCAGGCCCTGGGCCAGCAGGGACAACTACAAGGTGAACCCAGTTAACTGGCTCCCATCCTTGACTGTGGCGCTCAGAACCTCAGGAGGAAAACTGACAAGGAATGCCAGAGAAGGACAGAGGTGACAGGGCTGCAGAAGGGCAAGGGGGAGGGGAGCCTGGGTGGCTCAGTGGTTGGGCATCTGCCTTTGGCTCAGGTGGTGATCCCAGATTCCTGGGATCGAGTCCCACATTAGGCTCCCTGCGTGCAGCCTGCTTCTCCCTCTGCCTATGTCTCTGCCTCTCTCTCTGGGTCTCTCATGAATAAATAAGTAAAATCTTTAAAAAAGGGGGGTGGGGCAAGGGGGGGTGGGCATGGGAGCCCCAAAGAGGCCTCCAGTAAACCTTAGGAAGGTGACATGTTGGAGACCCCACACCTTTCCCAGTGTCTCCCATGAATCCAACATGGCCAGTTTTTAGGTTATTTAAGATGATTTGATAGTTATCTAGTTGAATTCACAGGATGAGGCGAGCCTGGGGTCCTCCTGCTTCACTGCATCTTGCCCTCCTCTCCCCCATCCCCAACACGTTTGTGTTTAGGGATCAAGTGGTAAGAGAAATACAAATCTTGAAACCCTAGGTTTTCCCCGGTGCAGGGACAAGTTGACATTGTAAAGAGAATGAAGGCCTGAGCGGGACTGTGGGGAGAGAGGGCTCTGTGCTCACCTGGCCCTGGAGGGAGTGGGGGCAGATCAGCTCTTCCTTTCCTCTGCCTCCCTCACTGCGACCTGGTCTCCCCCACTGAGAGGGGGTGGGATCCCCCACTGAGAGGGGGTGGGATCGCAGCTGCCATTGTGGGCACCTGCCTGCAGCCCCTCATCACCCACATCGTGGGGCTCCAGCTGCCAGCCCCTAACTTCTCTCTGGCCCCTGGAGTCCACCTGGGCTGAGGGCCAGGCAGGCCCTGGTGCTGAGGAGTCAGTGCTCCCTGGGAGCAGCTGGTGCTTCTGTGGAATAAACCTGGCATCTCGCTGTTCCCAGCATGTGCCTCCCCACTACGGTCACCTGCGCCATGACACACCCTCTCAGGCTACCCGGCCCCCTTCCTGCCTCACTTCCCTGCTCCCCTAGTGTGCTTCTTGACATTGCTTCCTAAATAATTTACTTGCCCTGGGATCCTCATCTTGGGATGTCCTTGCAGGTAGCGGGGGCAAACTAAAAATAACCAGGAGTGGAGACACTAACTTGGCCTTGTCCTACTCATGGAAGCCTCCATCACCCATGCAAGACTCATGTGAAGCCCCAGGCAAGTCAAGTTAGGCTCAGTGATGCTCTTCACACCTTCACCCATGCTGTGCCCTGTACCTGGAACGTCTTTTCCCCCTCCTCCCCTAGCAACCTTCATGCACCTGCTTGCTTCTAGAAGCCTGGTGGCCTGTCACTTCCCTACACTTACCTGGTGGTTTCCCAACCTCCCTGAGTCACAGATGGATGTAGGGTGTACTCTAACTTTACTTGATATTTTTAGTTAAATCAACATTATAATCAGCTCAGGTTTTTTTGGGGGGGGGTGGTAAAATATCTACAACATAAAATTTACCTTTTTTTTTCTTTTTTAAAGATTTTATTGGAGCACCTGGGTGGCTCAGTGGTTGGGCATCTGCCTTTGATACAGGTGGTGATCCCAGGGTCCTAGGATTGAGTCTCGCATCAGGTTCTGCCCAAGGATGCTGCTTCTCCCTCTGCCTGTGTCTCTGCCTCTCTCTGTGTCTCTCATGAATAAATAAATAAAATCTTTTTTAAGAAAATAAATCTTTTATTTATTTATCTGAGAGCAAGAGCAAATGTGAGAGAGAGAACACAAGCAGGGGAAGGGTCAAGAAGGAGTAAGAAGCAGGCTCCCCGCTGAGCAGGGAAACCCGATGCGGGGCTGGATCCCAGGACCCTGACATCAGGACCTGAGCCCAAGGCAGATGCTTCACTGACTGAGGCACCCGGGTGCCCCTAAAATTTACCATTTATCATATTTTTTGAGATTTTATTTATTTATTCATGAGAGACAAAGAGAGATAGATAAAGAGAGAGAGAGAGAGAGGGAGAGAGAGAGAGAGAGGCAGAAGGAGAAGCAGACTCCTTGCAGGGAACCCGAGGGACTCGATCCCGGGTCTCCAGGATCAGGCCCTGGGCTGAAGGCAGACGCTCAACCGCTGAGCCACCCAGGGTGCCCTAAAATTTACCATTTAAATTGTTCTCCTGTTTTTCTAACATACTTCACTAAGTGTAATGTTTTCAAGGCACATTCATGTTATAGCAATGTGGCAGATTTTGACTTTCTATCGGCCAACTAATATTCCATCGTATTATATATCATATATGTTAATCCATTCTTCTGGTGAAGGATATTTGGGTTGGCTCAGCGGTTGAGCATCTGCCTTTTTAAACTTAACTGTGGGGCAGCCCGGGGGGCTCAGAGGTTAAGCATCTGCCTTCCGCCCAGGGCGTGGTCCTGCAGTCCCGGGTTCAAGTCCCACATTGGGCTCCCGGCGTGGAGCCTGCTTCTCCCTCTGCCTGTGTCTCTGCCTCTCTCTCTCTCTCTCTCTCTCTCTCTCTGTGTCTCATGAATAAATAAATAAATAAAATCTTAAAAAAAATAAATTCAGCTGTCTTAAGCAGTAATATTCGAAAGCAAGAGTCAGATGGTAAAGTTTGTTTTGAACACCTGTGAAAATAAATCTATAATGGACAAAGCAAGAAGTGTGTCCAGGACCCCCTGAAGTGATCCTGCCTGCCCCCAGGGCTTCTCAGGCCCCTCTGGGCAATGCGGCCTCCTCCGTAGCATTTACAGGACAAAAGCAAGCCTCCTCCAAGGCAGTGTCTCCTTGTTCAGAATTGTTTGCTGATTGCTTTAGGCCTGAGGCTCAGCGTCTCCTTTGGCCAGGGAAATCCAGAGCTGTGTTTCTTCAATCCAGCACAATCCAAGAACCCAGGTCCACACCAGCTTGTGCTCGGGCTTGGGGTTCTGCTTGAACCTGTGGAGCCCGGTTACATCATCACTGCCTGCCCCCGACCCCCCTTCTGTGTTCCCTCACCCCTTACCACTCAGGGCACCCGGTCCTGGGCCTGCAGGCTTTCTCTGGGCACAGAAGCCCGCTTGGCCACCCATTCAGCAGACTGAAAGGTGTTGCCCCTACCCAGTGAGTGACAGGGTTAGGAGATTGTGCTCCACCTCCCCACCCAGGCCCCCTGGGTGCTCCACCCCGGGGGGCCCTCAGGGGTAACACCCTGCCAACACACCCTTTAGTGGCTGCTGTCCCCTCCCTCCCATGGGGACCTCCTGAGAACCCCCCCAAGTCAACAGCTTAGCCTGAAACCCTGGTCTCAGCCTGTGCGTCTGGGGGAACGCAAACTAGCGCCCCGGGAAACTGCATTTCAGCGGAATCTGGCGCCTAAGGAGCACGTTTTTTCTCTCTGATTGCTTGCAACACAGCGACTGGGGTGGAGTCGGGGGAGGACCAGGAACCGGCTCGCTTTCCTTTCGGGCGGTCTGTTTTCCACAGGGGTTACCCCAACTGGATCCAGCTTCTCAAAGAAATGGAAACATTGTAATTAACATATGAAATCCTTACTTCTGATGTTATTAAATTTGTTACGCTTATACAGCGCAGAGCATATTGAAAAGGCAAATTAAAATGTTATGTGTTAATAAGCTTGGATTAAATTGGGTTTTGAGAACCCAGGGAGGCGGAGTTAGTCCCACACGGACACCGTGGAAGGGTGTTCAAGGAGCCTTTTCCTCCCCGAGAAGCTACTGTCTCTGGAATTATTCGAGAAGACACGGGATCTTAAGAGCAACCTCCCCAGTCTGAACGTATGGATTTTTTTTTTTTTAAAGATTTTATTTATTTATTTGACACACAGAGAGAGTGTGTGCACGAGCAGGGGGAGCAGCAGAGGGAGAGGGAGAAGCAGGCTCCCCGCGGAGCTGGGGCCTGATGCTGGGGCTTCATCCTCCCAGGGGCCCCGGGATCATGACCTGGGCCCAAGGCAGGGGCTCCACCGACTGAGCCACCCAGACGCCCCTGAACGTACAGATTTTTGAGTGTGTCTCTGTCGAGTGTATGTTTAGAGGTGGGTTTCTCTACACTTCAGTCCCCTGACAGGAGCGTGAAGAAATAAAGGGGAAATTAAGAAAGTTCTTGAAAGGAAAAAAAAAAAAGAAAAGAAAGTTCTTGAAAGGAACAAGAAAAAACAAAAACCAACCTACTCTTGGCAAAGTGAGCGCAGGGAGCCGAAGCTGCAAACATGAGGGTTGTGTCCCCCACCACCACCACCTCCCACCTCCTACAAGCTCTGGGTGACTGGTGTCCCAGGCTTGGGCACTTGAGTGAGCAAGCTTGGTCCAGGTTGGGGTTGTGTTGTCCCTGGCACTTGGAAGGATGCCACGCGGAGAGCCTCCGTCAGAGGGACTCAGGACAGTGGCCAGGAAACTGCTCTCACAGCAAGGTCACCCAGGACACTCTGACCAGCCCCAGGGCCCACTTCACAGTCCTCATACCATTTCTCCTGGCCTTGGATAGGCTCTGTCTTCCTCCGTCTTGCCTCCTTGTCCTGTGGCTTCTCCTCAGCAACCCCCTCCTGTGAGAGTCCTCCCCTAACCTAGCCCTCTACTCCTTCCACTCTGCATGATCTTCTGGGTGACCTTTTGCATTCTGGAAGCTTCTTTCAACCTCCTCTTCCTCTGATGATTCTAAATCTCTATCCTTTATTTAGATCTTTCCCCAAAAACTTTATGCCCAGGGAACATGGGCCACCTCCACCAGGACCCGCAAGCTCAATATTCCCCAGTGGAAACTACCCTCTTCACCCACAATGCCTTCCCTACCTTGTGTCTCATTTATCCTAATACTTAAGTTGGGACCCAGGGAACCTGGGATACTCACTGCTATGCAACAAGTCACCCTCAACCTTAGCAGCATTAACACAGTGAGCATTTGTCATCTCATACATATTCTGTGGGTCAGGACTCTGGGAGTGGCTGAACCAGTTGGTTCTGGATCAAGATCTCTCACAGGGATTGCTTCAAGATGTTGGGGCGGGGTTGCAGTCACCTGAAGATTTGATGGGCTGGAGGAAGTGCTTCCAAGATGGCTCACTCATACCACTGTTGGCAGGAAGACTTAGTTCCTCTCTATGTGGATCTCTCCAGAAGCCTGCTTGAGTGTCCTCATGACATGGTCACTGGCTTTCCCAAGAGCCAGTGATCCACCAGAGAGAGATAGCAAAGAGAAAGCTGTGATGCCTTTTATGATCTAGACATTCATCATTATTTTTACCGTATTTGATTTATTAGAAGCAAGTCACTAAGGGCAGCCCACACTCAAGGGGAGGGAATTAGCTCCACCATTTGGAGGGTGGAGTGTCAGAGGGTTTACAGACATATTTGAAAACCATCACAGATGCTTCCCTGCTGCATCTGTCTTTTCTAGAGCTGACCAGCTTCAAGTCCAGCTTCAAATGTTAAATCTTTAACATGACTTTTTAAAAAAATCATAGAAGTTATACAGGTTCACTGCAAACAATTCAGAAAGCATAGAAAAGTAGAAAATAGGGACAAACACTTCTAATCCTACCACCTAAATAATTGTTATTTACAATCTGGGTTTTTCTATCCAGGCTTCATTTTGTGTACAGTCGCGTTCCTCAAGGTGGGGGCAGGAGTGATGGAACCAGAACCTGTGAGTGTGGGAGCAGTAGGAGAGGGGCTGCTCTGAGCTGTGACCTTATATTGAAGGGTATACCCAGAACCACAGAAAGGCTAGGAGAGAACCAGAGAACACTCTGGCCCCTCTCTCCTCCTGCCCTCTGATCTCCTCTGATCTCCTCTAATGTGCCCCCATTGGCTTTAACAGAGGGAGTCAGAGGATAGGGGAGCCCAGCGATGTGGTCTGGAGTAGTAAGACCAGGAGTCAAGAGGAGGAGAAGGGTGAAGAGTATATATAGAGGGGCAAGTGGAGCGTCAATAGCGCAGTAGGTAAGTACATCTTAAATAAATTTGGGTCATATTTTTATGTGATTTTGCATTCTTTTTTGATTTATTTATTTATTTATTTATTTTTAAGATTTTATTTATTTATTCATGAGGGACGGAAAGAAGACAGGCAGAGACACAGGCAGAGGCAGAAGCAGGTTCCATGCTGGGAGCCCGATGTGGGACTCAATCCTGGGACTTCAGGATCACGCCCTGAGCCAAAGGCAGGTGCTAAACCACCAAGCCACCCAGGGATCCCTCATTTTATTTTATTTTATTTTATTTTATTTTATTTTATTTTATTTTATTTTATTTTATTTTATTTTTATTTATTTCTTTATTTCTTTATTTATTTATCTATTTATTTATTTATGATGGACATAGAGAGAGAGAGAGAGAGGCAGAGACACAGGAGACACAGGAGGAGGGAGAAGCAGGCTCCATGCTGGGAGCCCGATGTGGGACTCGATCCCGGGACTCCAGGATCGTGCCCTGGGCCAAAGGCAGGCGCTAAACCCCTGAGCCACCCAGGGATCCCCCCTCTTTTTTGTTTTATTTTTAATTTTTTTTTTAATTTTTTAAATATTTTATTTATTTATTCATGAGAGAGACACACAGAAAGAGGCAGAGACACAGGCAGAAGGAGAAGCAGGCTCCATGCAGGGAGCCTGACGTGGGACTCCATCCTGGGTCTCCAGGATCACACCCTGGGCTGAAGGCGGCACTAAACCACTGATCCACCCGGGCTGCCCTCTTTTTTGTTTTAAATGAAGCTTAAAATTACATATTCCAAGAATGTTTCCAAGTGGCCAAATAGTCTTCAAAATCGTGATATTTAATGGCTGTGGAACATCCCAAGGACTGGCACTTCCTGGCTCCCCCAAACCCACCCTTCTCCTCGTCCTGGTCCTCAATATTCCAGTCCTTGCACTGGCTTGCTGATTAATGTCCCCATCTGTGGCTTTACATCTTCCAGTCCATTCTCCACCAGTCTCTAGTGGGATTGCTCTGTGACATTGATCTGGTCGTATTATTTGCCTGCTTACAACACCTCGCTGGCTCTGCACCGTTTTTGCAATGAAGGCCAGACTTTCCCATGTGTCTGACAAGGGCCTTGCAGTTCCGTGGGCATGCCCAGATGCCATAGGCATCCCGGGATCCAGCCACACTGGTCTCTGCAGATGGGAGGCAGTGCTGTGTAGTGGTTAGATGGTTAGAGCCTGGGTATCGGAGTCAGGCTGTCAAATCTCAGCTCCTCTATAGACTCTCTGACTTTGCTCAGGTTTCATGGGCTAGAAAATAAGGGTAGTGACATGCCTTGGAGAGGGGGGACTATGAATTAATATATGAGGAGAGTTTAGAATGGTCTTTGGAGTATCATAGCCTCTCAATACCTCTGCAAGGTGTTGTACCCTCTCCTTATTGTGATTATTCCCTGAACACACTGAGCAGTTCTTAAAGGTGACCTTCCACAAGCCAGGGTCCATGGCCCCTCCTCTTGAATCTGGGTGGGCTTAAGACCGCTTCTACCAATAGGATGCAATGTGGACGATGCTTTATGACTTCCTTTTTTTTTTTTTTCTAAGATTGTATTCATTTATTCATGAAAGACACATGAGAGAGGCAGAGACACAGACAGGGATAAGCAGGTACTCTCCAGGGAGCCCAATGTGGGACTTCATCCCAGGACCCTGGAATCATTCCCTGAGCTGAAGGCAGATGCTCAATGACTGGGCCACCCACGTACCCCTTTTTTAAAAGATTTTATTGACTGATTTGATTGATTTAGAGAGGGAGAGAGCATGAGTGGAGGGGAGCAGCAGAGGGAGAGGGACAAGCGGACTCCAGGCTAAGTGAGGAGCCCCCACGCAGGGCTCTATCCCCCGACCCTGAGACCTTGACCTGAGCCAAAATCAAGAGTAGGGAGCTCAACTGACTGAGCCACCCAGGCGCCCTGATGCTTTGTGACTTCTGAGGCCAAGGGACCAGAGGGAGTGCGGCTTTTATCTTTTCCACTGGAATACTCATTAACAGAGCCCTGCAGTTCCTGTCCCCCCACCCTGAGGCGGCCACGATCTGAGGAAGCTCAAGCCACATGGACAGATCCCTTGAAGGCCCTCTGGCCAGCAGACCTCATTCTTGCGTCCTCCTGGCGAAGTGACAGACCTGCGAGTGGGACTTCAGATGATCCTAGCCCTCAGTTTGCAGTTGCTGTGGCTGCAAGTTTTCCAGCTGAGGCCCCGGACATGGAGGAGCAGAGACAAGCTGTCTCCACCCTGCCCTCTCCAAACTCCTGAACTGCAGAGTCTGTGAACACGATGATACCCTGGTTGTTTTCAGCTGCTCAATTTTGGAGTGATTTGTTGCACAGCCACGGATAACCAATACACACGTGATCATCTTGTCCCCCTCCCCTCGTCCTTCCCCTCTTCCTCCTCCTCTCCTTGCCAAATTCCTGCACATTCTTCAAGGCCCTGTAAAAATGTCACCTCTTCCTGTGTGGAGCCTTCTCCAATTCCTCCCCGCCCCCGCAGAATCTGCTGTGTGCCTCCAGTGGCCCTTTCCTCACCGCCTGGGTCTGTTTTCTCACCCCTCTCTCCCCTTGGACCAGGCATCATCCTGGAGGGCAGGGACGGGGGCTCCCCTTTAACCCCCCAGCGTCCGGTCAGGGCTGCATGATGTAGTTGGTTACAATCGCTGAAGGATGATGCATGAATGAGGCCAGAGCTGTCGCTCCACAGGGCCTGGCCTGCACAACAGAACTATCTGGAAAATACTGACATAGTTTCCACATCGTGGGACTAGATGGATGTTGTTACAGTGAAGAAAAACCCTGACCATTCAAATCCTATCAAATCATGTGCGCATCTTTACAAATGTCCAGCCATGGTCCCTGCCTCAGGTCAGCAGAGCCACCCTCTGTGCGGGGCAGGGGGGGCAGGGGCAGGTATTGGTGCTTTAAAAATGCCTGCCAGGTGATCCAAAGGTGCAGCCAGAGCAGAGAAGCACTGCTGCTTAACCATGACAACAACACTAATGATGATGCTGGCTAATGCTTTCTGAGTATTTACTATGTGCCAGGTATCGGCCTATGGTTTTTCATGAATGAACTCATTTAATCTACACCACCGCCCTACGAGGGGAACTACAATCTTCTCATACTTTTAATAGCTTTATTGCAGGATAATTGAATAGAATAAACTATACCTCTTAAAGTATATAATTTGACGTCTTTGCAAACACACACTTACACCTACACACACATATATCAATGCAAATCAATACAATCAAGACAGGAACGTATCCATCACCCTCAAACATTTCCTTGGGCCCCTTGTGATGCATCATTCTCACCCATGGTCCTGGCTTCTGTCCACGAGTGACTGCTGATCTGCTTTCTGTTATCATAAATTCTCTCTCTTTTTTTAAAAATTTATTTATTCATGAGATACAGAGAGAGAGGCAGAGACACAGGCAGAGGGAGAAGCAGGCTCCCAGCAGGAAGCCCGATGTGGGACTTGATCCTGGATCCCAAGATCAAGACCTAAGCCAATCTGAGCTGAAGGCAGGCGTCCAACTGCTGAGCCATTCAGGCATCCCTGTTATCATAAATTCATCTGCATTTTCTAGAATGTTATACAATCAAAATCATGCAGTATATACTTTTTTGGTCTGGTTTTATTCACTCATCATAATTTTTTAAGCTTTTATTTATTTATTTGACAGAGAAGTAGAGCCAGAGAGCACAGGCAGGGAGAGGTACAGATGGAGAGGGAGATGCAAGCTCCCCATGGAGCAGGGAGACTGACATGGGGCTCGATCCCAGGATCCTGAGATCATCATCTGAGCTGAATGCAGACACTTCACCGACTGAACCACCCAGATGCCCCCACTCATAATAATTTTGATTATTATCAAAATATATTTTGATATATATTCACCTTGCTCTGTGGATCAGTATTTCATTCCTTTTCCTTACTGAGAAGTATTCCATTGCACAAAGCTATCACATTGTCCCCCATTTTATTTTATTCTATTTTATCTTATTTTTTTAAAGATTTATTGATTTTAGAGAGAGAGTGAGGGGAGGAGCAGAGGGAGAGGGAGAGAATCTTAAGCAGACTCTGAGCTGGACACAGAACTCACCATGGAGCTGGATCCCACAACTCATGACATCATGACCTGAGCCAAATACAGGTCAGGGCCAAAATCTCAAGTCAGATGCTCAACCAACTGAGCCACCAAGATGCCCCTTATTTTATTTTTTAAATATTTATTTATTCAAGTAATCTCTACACCCAATGTGGGGCTCAATCTTATGACCCCAAGATCAATAATCACACGTTCTTCTGAATGAGCCAGCTAGGCATTTTAAAAATGAGGAGACTCGGGCAGCCCTGGTGGCCCAGTGTTTTAGTGCTGCCTTCAGCCCAGGGTGTGATCCTGCAGTCCTGGGATCGAGTCCCATGTCAGGCTCCCTGCATGGAGCCTGCTTCTCCCTCTGCCTGTGTCTCTGCCTCTCTCTCTCTCTTTGTGTCTCTCATGAATAAATAAATAAAATCTTTAAAAAAATAAAAATAAAAATGAGGAGACTCAAGTGCAGTAAAGGTACACGCCCAAGGTCACATGGCTGTTAAATGGAGAACGTGAGCCCAGGTGGTTGCATCCAGGGCTGACTCACCTGCCACCTGTGCACCTTCTCTATCTGGGCCATGATGCCCCTCCCTGTGATAGGCAATGTCTATGTCCAGGCCCTGGAATCTGTGAATGTGGTGTGTAAGATGACAAGGGGGGTTAAGGTTGCAGATGCAATTGAAATTGCTATCAGAGATGCCTGGGTGGCTCAGTGGTGGAGCGTCTGCCTTCTGATCAGGTTGTGATCCCAGGGTCCTGATCTTGAGCCCTGCATTGAGCTCTCTGCTCAACAGGGAGTTTGCTTCTCATACTCCTTCTGCTTGCGTGCACATGCGTGCTCTCTCTCTCTCTCCTTCTCACTTTCTGTCTCTAAAATAAATAAAAATAACATCTTTTAAGTTGCTATCAGCTGACTTTAATATAAAGAGATTTTCAAAGCACCTGAGTGGCACAGTTGGTTGAGTGTCTGACTCTTGGTTTCAGCTCAGGACCCTTCATCAGGCTCCATGCTCAGTATGGAGTCTGCTTGAGATTCTTTCCTTCTTTCTCTGCCCCTCCCCTCCTCTACTCTCTCTCTCTCATATATAAATACAACTTTTAAAAAAGATAAAGAGATTTTCTTTGGTTATCCTGGTGGGTCCAATGCAATCACAAGAGTCCTATAAAGTGAAAGTGAGAGAGGTGCCTGGGTGGCTGGGTGGCTCAGTTGCTTGAGCGTCTGCCTTTGGCTCAGGTCATGATCCTGGGGTCCTGGGATCAAGCCCCACATTGGGCTCCCTACTCAGTGGGGAGCCTGCTTCTCCTTCTCCCACTCCTCCTGCTTGTGCTCTCTCTCTCTCTGCCGAATAAATAAATAAAATATTTAAAAAAAAAGATTTTAAAAAAATGATAAAGTGAAAGAGAGAGAGAAGAGGAGATAGAAGTCAGATATTTGAAGATGCTCTGCTGTTGGATTTGAAGATAGAAGAAGAGGCCATGAGCCAAGGAATGTATGTGGCTTTTGCAGGCTAGAAAAGACAAGGCAATGGATTCTCCCCTAGAGTCTCCAGAAGGAATACAGTCCTGTGAACACCTTGATTTCACCCCATTGAGACTCATTTCAGACTTCTGACCTCTGAGTCTGTAAGACCAGACATAGACGGTAGGTAGCAGAGCCAGGCTGACCCAACAAGGTCCCTGATCCTTACCTTCCGGGGTCAGTGAGGAGAGCAGTGACACATGGAGCGGGCTTGGCACCAAGCCTGGCACACAGGAAGCTCATGGCCCATATTTGCTCCTGGTAGAGCTGATGGTAGGTGTGTGAGTTGACTGGGGCTGCCAACACAAATAAATTTGTGTTGTTTTAGGTGTCTATTTGTGGGGATTTGTTACAGCAGCAATAAGAAACTAATACGGTGACCTTGACAAGCCCTTTAGGAGGTTAAGTCTGTTCCCTGAGAGGGCAGCAGGAGCTTCAGCATGTCCAGGGCAGGTGGGGCCGACCAAGCCTATCACAGGATGTGCACACCTGGGCAGAGTGTTTGCACCTCCCTAGGCCCTTGGCCCCAAGTTCAGCCCTGGTTCTGCCTGAAATATTCCCAAGGACACAGTGGGGCAGCTGGGAGGCAGGAGGTCTCACAGCTCAGAGACGTCTGGGCAGAATAAATGATTCCCTAGTTCTTTTTGAGCCTACGGTGAACTCAAGAGGCAGACATTCTCCACTGAATGATCCAGACAGACACAGGCCATAGCTGCAGAAGAAACTGAGGATGTGGGCACGTGCATCAGCTATGCAGTGGGTACCCAGAAGACCCAGAAATTCAAAGCGCCTGGGAGAAGTAGGGGCTTGTGAGAACCGCGGGAGCCAGCAGGAAGTGAGAGCGCCCTCCACACCCCAGCATCCCAGGCAGAGGGCACAAGCGTGTGGCCAGGCTGTGCAGGAGGCTGGGGTCAGCATCAGGTCGGGTATGGGCTCGCCTAACAGCCTTTATGTTGGGGACTGATGCTGTGATGTACGGGACAGTCCCTCTGGCTGCCTTGTGGGGAACAAGCCAGGAGACCACCCGGGAGGCAAGCTGTTAGTTGTTCAGAGGACAGGGATGGTGGTGGCAGCGAGCTGGGGGGGGAGGCAGCAGCTGACACTGGTGGGAAGCCCCCTCACTCCTGGGTGAGCCCAAATCCGGCTGTGGTGGCAGCTCTGGGATTTGAGTCCTGAAGGCATCAAGGCCACGCCTGGGGCTGTGGTCAACATGCATTCCAGGACTGGCCAAACCCAGCCGACTGCAAGGCTGAAATAAAACAAATGTGGAAAAGCCCTGAGTCCCTGGGTGAGTTTAAGGGATCCCTTTATTGTCATTGTTTCTTGGCAGACAGAACTCCCAAGGAGGTTTGAGAATGTCTTCCTGAGAAAGAGCAAGAGCTGGAGGCAGCTTCTTGATCCCACGAGTGTGTTCTTGGTCCATGATCCAACTGGGTGAGAGGGATGATGGCAAGCTATCTGGGTGGCAACTGGGGCCCATGTCCCCTTTCTAGCCCTGGGGATAAGCTCCTCATAGAAGCAAGTTTGGGGAGACTGGCTCCACCGTCCTGGGGGGCTGAGTGGGTGAAGCCTGGGGGAGGGAACCCTTCCCGTAGGCGCCACCCTCTGGAGGTAGCGCTGACCTGGTGTCTGGGGCCCATGGCCAAGCTTGTCCTCTTACCACCCATCAGGGCTCTGGGGGGTTGGATAGCCAGGTCCGCAGGGCCAGGGGACATCTGGGCAGCCAGCACCTCTCCTCCAGGGGTCTTTCTCTGCCCCTGTCATGCCTACAGGCGACCTCATCTTCCACTGTTATGGGCTCAGTGTGTCCCCTCAAATTTGGTATCTGAAGTCCTAACCACCCCCCCTCCCCCAGGTAACTCAGAATGTGATTGCATTTAGAAACAGGGTCTTACAGAGACAATTGAGTTAAAACAAGGTCATTGGGCCCTAAGCCATGTGTCTGATGTCCTTACAGGAGGAGGAGACCCGGACACAGAAGCTGCAGGTGAAAAACGAGGTGAACCTACAGGGAGAGGTTGCCAGCTGCAGTCTAAGGACAGAGGCCTCAGAAGAGAGCAGCCTTGCTGACACCCTGATCTCTGACCTGCAGCCTGCAGATTGGTGAGAACACACAGTTCTTTTTTTTTTTTTTTTTTTTTGAGAACACACAGTTCTAATGTCTAAGCCGTGCCGTCTATGGCAGCCCCAGTCAACTGACACCCCTACCATCAGCCCTACCAGCAGCGAATATGGGCCGTGAGCTTCCCGTGTGCCAAACTTGGTGCCAAGCCCGCTCCATGTGTCACTGCTCTCCTCACTGACCCCGGAAGGTAAGGATCAGGGACCTTGTCGGGTCAGCCTGGCTCTGCTACCTACCTTCGATATTATCTCAGCAAAAGTGCTTTGCTTCTCTGGGCCTTACGTCCTCATCTGCTCACTGGCACTAAAATAGTACCTGCATCCTAGGGTGGTTTTAAGGAATGGTTTAACATGTATGAATTGGGGCACCTGAGTGGCTCAGTTGGTTAAGCCTCCAACTCTTGGTTTCGGCTTAGGTCATGATCTCATGGTCCTGGGATCGACCGCTGTGTTGGTCTCTGTGCTCAGCAAGGAGTCTGCTTGAGATTCTCTCTCTCCCTCTCCCTCTGCCCTTCCTGCTCATGCTGTATCTCTCTAAAATAAATACATTTTTTTTAAATATTAAAATTTAAAGAATAAAATGAACGAAGGGTTTATTGCATTTCCTGGAACGTAGTTGGCATTCACTAAATGTTGGCCATGACTCTTCTCATTTTACAGATATGAAAATAGAGATTCTCAGAGGTTAAGTAACTTGCTCAAGGTCACACAGCTGGTAAGCAGCAGGGCCAGGATTCAAATCCAGACAAAAGCTGATTCCAAGCAACCTCGGCGGTGCTGCCTCCTCCCTTCCTGCCACTCTGCTGCCCGGGGCACACAGCGGCCGCCTCTGCGACTTGGCTGCCACGCTGCTGAAATGATCTGTTCAGGATTGGCCTCCCTTGCCACACTGAGCCTGTCTTTGGGGCCGGTCTTGGCTTGCGTGCTGAAGCACCCCCAGCTCGGAACACAGGCCTCCATGGAGATCTGTTTGCGAACCAGGTTCAAAATGCATTTAGCCTAAGGTTGTTTGTGGCTCGTCCTGCCAGTCCGTTTCCTCTTCTGGCCCTCGTCGCAGCCCTGTGCGGTGGGCAGGAGACACAAGGTTCACAGCGGTGAGCAACTTGTCCAAGGACGCACAGCTCGGAAATGGCGAAGAGTGAGGAGGGCCCTGCTCTTCCTATAGTCCCGGGTCCCATGGCCTGCCCGTGCCAGGCAGCCCCAGAAGGACGTGAGATTGTGCCTGGAGTCCTGGGAGGGGACGAGAGCCCGGGACTCTGAGTGGTCTGGTATCCTGGGCGTATATACACCTGTACCAGCAACCCCCAGAGGCTGCCACGACATCACTTGTTCCATGCTAACATCCAGGTGTATCTGCACACTATTCCCTGAGCTCAGAGGCCTGCATGGGCAAGGAGGGACTTCTCGGGGTCCTGTGGCCCTCACTGGAGAGACCTGTATCCAGAAACTCAATAGGTATCCTTGATCTACCTCCTTACCCCAGAAGGGAGGATTGCCGCCCACATTTCCTGCATCTTCTGCAGGCTCTAATCATAACCGCCACTCTGAGCCTGGCTCAGCGGTAAGAAGATCCAGCAAATCTGGTCTGCTTAGAGGCCACACTGTCAGCCCTCCACCCCTGGGCCCGAAAGGTGGGGGACATGGTTCCCTAGACCACAGACAGAAACAGGCCTAGAGTTCCTTGTGCCCTTTGACTCTTCACACCCATATTGCCCTCAGGCCTCCTGAGCCGCTGTGTCTTTTTTTCCCCCCATGAAAAGAGAGCTGAGGACCAATAAAAGGTTTAGCAGCTCCCAGGCTGACTTGTAAAGATAGAAGGCATCACTCCCAGCTGCCCACCCACAGATATCTTTAATCTGGCCTGTACTGGGCAGGCAGCGGGGTGGGGGCAGGGTGTCTGAATCCCTTAGCCCCCCATCTCCATGTGCCAGAATCATCTTCTTTGGCTGGGGCATCTGGGACAGCATCCTCACCAGGCCTGTCCCTTCTCTGCAGCCTGTGTGAGCTCTATTCCCGAGTCTGTCCTCCTCCTCTGAAATCTTTGTGTATCCGACTCTCTGTGGGCCCTGCGGGCCTTGGCACATCTTCTCAGTCTGAGAGACTTTTCCATCTCCCTGCCCTGTTCTCCATACCCAGCCCATGGCAGACATACCAACAGAGCCTGGCCTTCTTTCCTGCTGGGCCCACCTGGAGACCCCAGGCCCCAGGCAGCAGGACCACTTGATCACAGATGGCACATGAGATGAAACCCATCTGCCAGCCCTGAACAAGTTCAAGTCCCAAGGTTTCTCCTGGCTTCCACCTTCTGCTGGCTAAGACGGTTCCAGCCTCAGTTTGCCCTTCTGTAGGATGAGAGAGGAGACCCCTACTTATGCCCTCATTCTAAGGGGCTGAGAGCGTGAATCAGACTGTCTTCACTTGGGCATCTGTTTCCTCAGGGTCTGCCCCAGCTCCCACCACAGCACATTTCCTTTTACCTATGGATTTCCACTGTGACCCTTAACAGCTCTCAACAGGTAGCTAAATGCAGCGCATAATGTACCCACCTGTAATTGTTGGGATATTGAAATTATCTACCCAGATGCTGACTCATTTGCTGGAGCCTCCCAGCCCTCTGAACTAGACATCCTGTAAGATTCTGGAACAGGAAATGAGAGCTTGGAGACCTAGTTTCTTCTCAGTCTCAGTTCTGTGCCTTGAACCTAACCTGTGGGTATCTGGACAAACCTCTGGCCTCTCTGACATCAGGTTCCCCATCTGTGCCCTGGGCAAGGTCAGAATGGGAATGTCAGCCAGTGTGATGGAGGGGATGAGGCCCTGAACTGGTGGCTTGTGCCAGACCTGAGCAGCTCCATCCTGTCCCTCTGCTCCAGCCAACTGTCACTGCTGTCTTGTGTAAATCTGTCCTTCATCGTCTAATTCTCCAACTATAGAAGATGTTAGAAATCTGGATTTTGGTGTGAAGTTTCCTGATTTTTTTTTTAAAGATTTTATTTATTTGTTCATGAGAAACACACACACACACACACACACACACACACACACACACACACACAGGGAGGCAGAGACACAGGCAGAAGGAGAAGCAGGCTCCATGCAGGGAGCCCGACGTGGGACTCGATCCAGGGTCTCCAGGATCACACCCTGGGCTGAAGGCGGTGCTAAACCGCTGAGCCCCCCCGGGCTGCCTGAAGTTCCCTGATTTTTTACCTCTTGGCAGTGAATTCAAAATCATGTACAATAAACACTGTGTGGGGTGGGGGCAAAGAAAACATGCCAGTGTGCCAGACTGGGCCCAGGGACCCCTGCTTGCTAACTTTGGACTGGAAAAATCTCTATCTGACATTTAGTGCTATGGCTCTCATCCCGGCTACACACTAGAATCCCTTGGGGATTAGAGAAGGCTGACCTCCCAGGTTTAAGGCCCCAGCATCACGCATGCTGGTGGACAGGAGACACCAGGGCTAAGGTTGAATCCTGGCTCTGTTATGGACCAGCTGGGAGACCTGGGCCAGTTCTGTCACCTCCCCGGTCTTGTCTTCAAGATTGGAGTTGTGGAGTATGGAGGCAGAGCTGCCGGCAGGATTCATTCACATGACAGACCTGGCACATGAATGGTATTCAGTGAGTTAAGGCCAAAAAAGGAATGGGTAGCTTTTGACTTGGTGGCTTGAATGTCGCCTTGGAAAACAATGCTATTTGCTTGCAAGACTGAGTCATCGGAAAAGGTGCCCAGGGTTGGGAGACACGGGGCTCTCAGGTCCACTTTTGTGTGGCTTCGCTGTGGAGTTTGGGAAGAGGTCCCCTGAGCTCAGCATCATCTACTTTCTTTAAGTCTATTGGCCAAGGCTCTCTTTTCATTGCAAATGCCAAAAATTCACCCCAAACCTATTTCAGGGTGGTGCATGGGTGGACTCAATTCAAAGCCTCCATGTGTACCTAGGTGCTCCCACCGGAATCCTCAGGCAGAGTTAGAGGGTAAGTAGAATTGGCCAGTTTGATGAAAAAAAAAAAGGGAGGGTTGAGTGGTGTGACTCCCCTGGGGAGCCAGGGAAGGAGGAGCACTGCTGCTTTTGAAACCCAGGACACAAAGGTCTGGGACACTCATGATTAGGGTGGGGAATGCCTTCAGGGGCTGGGCAGGTGGGGCAAGCAAAGGGAAGCGCTGGGTGTGTAGTCAGGGGAGAGAACAGAGGTTCTCCTTCACCAAACCCTGATCAGGCTCTTCTGGGCTCTTTCTGAACCAGGCCTTGGCTTTGGGGCTCCTGTGCTCATCAGCAGGGCCCAGACTCCAGCCAAAAGAACTCACATTTAAAAATATAATAAGGAAAAAAAAATAAAAATACAAGGGCAGCCCAGGTGCCCAGCGGTTTAGCTCGGCCTTCAGCCCAGGGCGTGATCCTGGGGTCCCGGAATCCAGTCCCACCTCCGGCTCCCAGCATGGAGCCTGCTTCTCCCTCCTCCTGTGTCTCTGCCTCTCTGTCTCTCTCTGTCTATCATAAATAAATAAATAAATCGTAAAGATATATATATATATATAATAAGGACAGCCCAGGTGCCCAACGGTTTAGCGGGGCCTTCAGCCCAGGTGTGATCCTGGAGACCCCGCATCGAGTCCCGCGTCGGGCTCCCTGCATGGAGCCTGCTTCTCCCTCTGCCTGTGTCTCTGCCTCTCTCTCTCTCTGTGTCTCTAATAAATAAATAAAATCTTAAAAAAAAAATAATAATACCCAAGTGCTGTGGCCCGTGAGGGCCCACGGGCCGCTGTTCAGAGTGGGAGGACTCCAGGCCTAAGGAGTCACACCGGGGCTCCGAGCCCCGCGCCCCCAGCCTCCTCCGTGAGGGCAAAGAGGTCTGGGGCTCGGGTCGTGACACCCTGGGCGGCCGCCCCGCCCCGCCCCGCCCCCGCCCCCGGGCCAGGCCGCACGTCCCCCCTCCCCGCCCCCCTCCCCGCCCTCCCCGCCGCCCCCTGCGCCGGCCCCTCGGCCGTGGGGCCTGGCCCCGGCCGCCAGGTCCTCCCCCACCGCCCGCGGGGTGGCTCCGAGGCCGGGGCGGGCCGATCTGCGCCCCCGCTGCGGCGGCTTCCTCGGCCCCGGCTCCTGCGGCTCCGGAATTCCCGGTGGAGCCCGCGCCCCCGTGGGCGGGCGTGGGGCGGGCGTGGGGCGGCGGGGCTCTCGGGCGCGCGTGGCCGGGCCTGGACCTGCCGGGCGTGGACTCACGTGCACACGTGTGTGTTTCTGCATCCGACTGTGTTTATACACCGGTGTATAATTTTTTGTGCACACACACTCAGTGACGCTTGGGGAAACTTTTCTGAAAATCCTGGGCTGGCAGTTTAAATATAAAAAGGCTTTGTTTAATGCCAGAAGCATTTCCCCCACGCTCTGGGAGTCGTAGAACACTCACCTGCTTCCCTCCTCCTCCTCGCTTAAGGACCCCGAGGCAGAGGCTTTGGGGAGGGGGCGGCTTCCCTGCAGTGAGGGCCTCCCCACCCCTCCGTGTCTCCCTCCACTAAAGGCTTGCTCCTGCCCCCCTCCCACCCCCACCCCAGGCTGTCTCTCTCCTGGGGCTGTTTAAACTCTGAATCTTACCCCCTCCGATACCTGGGGGTGTTCAGAGGATGCCAGCCTCACTCTGGCAGTGGAATTCCAGTTGAAATGTGGCCAGCACGTGGGACACCCCCCACCCCAGGAGCAGTGTGGTTGGAGGTGTCTGGAGCGGGGAGGCAGGCAAGGCAGAGAAGCTGAGAGCCAGAGGAGCAGAGTGAAGTCTCTCAAGGTCAGGACACCCCACCCATGTGGGGAGGAGAACACCTGTCTGCCAAGGTTGTTTAGAGTTTTATTTTATTTTATTTTCAGATTTTATTTTTTTATTTGACACAGAGAGAGCATGATAGAGCACAGACAGGGGGAATGGCAGGTTCTCGGCCCCAGCCGAAGGCCCGAAGGCAGACACCTAACCCACTGATCCACTCAGGTACCCCTTGTTTGGAGTTTAATTCCTTTTTGGTATGTCTTGTGGCTAGCCTGTCTAGCACGTAGTAGGTACTAACCAAGGACAACTTATTAGTCCGTTGGCTTTTTGCAAGAGGAGGTAGACTATGGTGCCAAAGAGCATACTCTTTGGATTCCAGATTTAAATCCTGCCCCCACAGTTGGGTAACTTACTCCTTTCTGTATGCCTCTTTCCTTCTCTGGAAAGTGGAGCCAGTGGTGGTGGCGTGCCTTCCAGGGTTTATTACAAGGACGAAAAAAAAAAAATAAATAAAAAAATAAAAAAATAAAAAAAAAAAACAAGGACGAAAGGGGTTAACTCACGTAAGCACTAGAATGGCCTTGGCACATATTTGTATTGTGTAAGTCTCACTGTTTATTATCTAGGACAGAGGTTGGCACCACCTGTTTTGATATGCCCCCCCTCCAGCTAAGAACCGTGTATACATTTTTTTTTTAAGATTTTATTTATTTATTCATGAGAGATACACAGAGAGAGAGGCAGAGACAAGGCAGGTGTATACATTTTTAAAGGTGGTTGGGGGAGGGAAGCAGAAGAAGACTAATATTTCAGGATGCGAGAAAACTATACGGAATTCAAATTTCAGTGTCTATAAATAAAGTTTTATTGGAACACAGCCCCGGCCATCGTTTGCATATGGTGTATGGCTGCTTTCACACTTCAAGGGTAGAGTTAAGTAGTTGTGACAATGTCAGCTCCACTCATGCAAGAATTTTTGCCTGTTTGATCATTGTGTATCTCCAGCACCTGCAACAGTGCCTGGAACATATCAGATGCCCACTAAGTTGGATGAATGAGTTTAGTCCCAGGTAATGCTGGGGCTGAGGCCAACATGTTCCCCGAGCTGGGAATGGGGGTCCCTTTGGAGATCCAAAGGGGAAATCTCTCCACCCCCACCCTCTCAGAGGGAAACAACTGCTGCCCACTTCAGCCCTCCTGTAGGTGAGACATTCCCATTGTTCAACTCTACTCCTCTCTATCCAGCCAAACCACATGAGCAAGCCCTAGGGAGAAGCAATTTGGGGTAGTCACTGGGAGGTCCCAATCCCTTTCCTCCAGCTCCGGTGCATTCACAGCAGGAAGGAGTTTGAGGATAGCTTCCTGAAGAGAAGAACTTGACCTTCCTGGGCCAGGTGCTCCACAGGCAAAGGGGCTGTGGGTGGGCCTTCCTCTCCTGGAGGAAAGAGGAGAGAGGAGGAAGGGGAGGCCCAGGGCTTGCTGGGAGCATTTATGGTGAGATTCTGCTCAGCTTTGCCAGGGGGCCCTTCAAAGATCCTGGTGAGAGATTCCTGTGACAGTTGGCTGAGAGAGAGAAACAGATAATCCCAGTGTGGGAACATTCTCGGGTCCTCCCGTTGAGGGGCATACCAGCCTGCCCAGGTGACTGGGCCTGAGGGCTGCAGAACAGAGACTCCCAGGGCGGTGGGTGGAGGCTCCTTCCTTTATTCAGTGTTTCCTGAAATCCTGCTGTGTGCTGGGCGCTGGTGCTGTTGCCAGGAATAAGATCTGGCCCCTCCCTCCCAGGTGGAACCCACGGCATTTTGGACAAATAATTATGATGCACTGAGATAAGTGCATAGTCAAAGGGCCCCCCAAATGGGCTGAGCATACAACCAGACATTTCACTGAAGAGGAAACCCAAACAGCCAAAAAACACACAAAAAGAAACTCAATATGACTCTTGGTCCAGACAAATGTAAATTAGAGCTGCATGAAAAGCCTCTTTCTGCCCATCAGATTAGCAAAAATTAAAATGGGTGATGTCACCTAGTTCTTGTTGGTAAGCAGCGGTGGGGAAGGCAGTCTCATACATAGTTGGTGGAAATATGAATTGTTGCAGCTTCGGGGGAAAAGAAATTTGGCAATACATATTAAAATATAAACAGAACACAACAAAAAACATAGTCTGTGTCCCACAACCATGCTCCCAAGATTTTATCCTGGGACTTAAGGATGAATGTACAAAGATACTTATTAAAATGTTTTTTGAGGTGCTAAAAATCTGGGAATATTTCCCTCCAGGATGAAAGGTAAATGGTGATGATATAGCTATACATAAAATATTATGTGGCTATGAAAAAGAATGAGTGAGCTTTGCTCTCAGTGCCCTGGAGGGTTTTCATGATACAAGTGAGGAGCATCAGAGGTGGACAAATGTCTAGTGTCTATAGTATGATGCAGCTTTATTTTATTTTATTTTTTGTTAAGAGAGGGACGAGAGAGAGCTCGAGTGGGAAGGGGCGGGGAGGGAAGAAGAGAGAAAAATCTTTTTTTTTTTTTAAGATTTTATTTATTTATTCATGAGACACACACACACACACAGAGAGAGAGAGAGAGAGAGAGAGAGAGGCAGAGACACAGGTAGAGGGAGAAGCAGACTCCCTGTGGGGGAGCCCGATGTGGGACCCCGTCCTGGGACCCCGGGATCACATCCTGAGCCAAAGGCAGATTCTTAACCACTGAGCCACCCAGGCATCCCGAAGAGAGAGAATCTTAAGCAGTCACAGAGCCCAACACAACCAGCACAGAGCCCAGCTCGGGGCTCGATCTCATGACCCTGAGATCACCACCCGATCAGAAATCAAGAGTTGGACGCCTGCCTACTTGACTGAGCCACCCAGGCGCCCCATGATGCACCATTTAACACTACTACCAGCTCGCTTTTTCCCAAATATGGACTTTTTGTTTGTATATGGCCTGTAAGCAGAGAGAACCTTGTAGAAGGCTATACACCAGACTGCCACCTTGGCAGTGGGGACTGGGAAGGAAGTAGAAAGGTAAGAGAGGAAGCTAACTTGGTCCACAACAAAACTGAGAAAGCTTGTACTAAAAGTCCGTAACCTAATGTTTTATGTTGGATGTTATTGCAAATCTATGAAAACAAATCTGCGCACAATGAGAAGCTAGTGACACAGACAACGGAAAGCATTGCTTTAATCTTGGGTGGGTCTGTGGGCAGTTTTCCTTCTGGGTTTCCATAGTTTCCATTTTAGTGTTTCTTATACAGTGTTTAAGAAATAGAGAAGGGAGGGGCAGCCCCAGTGGCACAGCGGTTTAGCCCCACCTGCAGTCCAGGGCGAGATCCTGGAGACCCTGGATCGAGTCCCATGTCCAGCTCTCTGCATGGAGCCTGCTTCTCCCTCTGCCTCTCTCTCTCTCTGTCTCTGTCTCTCATGAATAAATAAATAAAATCTTAAAAAAGAAATAGAAAGGGGATAAAAAGAGAAGGGAGATCGTGGAATGGCAGCATGATCCCCAACTGCAGACTGGCCAATTGATTGTTTCTAGGGATGGGACGCTCAGGAGTTTGAAAGGAGCTTTGGAAAAGAGGTAAGATAAGACTTCCTCCATTATAGGGAAACTGGCTAAAAAATCGAGCTGGTTGGAAGGTGAGAACAACTGGAGGGTAAAACTTCATCCTTTCCAATAAATATTTTAGGGGTACCTGAGTGGCTGAGTCGGTTAGGTGCCTTTGGTTCAGGTTGTGATCCCGGAGTCCTGGGATGGAGCCCCACCTCGGGCTCCTTGCACTGCAGGGAACCTGCTTCTCCCTCTGCCCCCTCCTCATGCTCTCTCTCTGGCTATCTTTCTCTCTCTCAAATAAATAAATATGAATTTTTAAAAAATAAGTATTTTAGGGGATCCCTGGGTGTCTTGCGGTTTAGCGCCTGCCTTCAGCCCAGGGCGTGATCCTGGGGACCCGGGATTGAGTCCCCCATCGGGCTCCCTGTATGGAGCCTGCTTCTCCCTCTGCCTGTGTCTCTGCCTCTCTCTGTGTGTGTCTCTCATGAATAAATAAATAAAATCTTTAAAAAAAAACTTTAAAAAAAAAGTATTTTAGTGCCTAGGCTTTTCTAGGTTTATTGTAGGCACTGGGGACACAGCAATGAGTAAGAAACACAAAGTCCCTGCCCCCATGGAGCTTATAATCTAATGGGAAAGACAGTTATTAAGTAAGAACAAATAACTATGAGCTGAAGTATATGACATACACTTGAAGATAGAGTTAAGAAAGAAAGAAAAAATGAGGGACACCTGGGTGGCTCAGCGGTTGAGTGCCTGCCTTTGGCCCAGGGAGTGATCCTGGAGACCTGGGATTGAGTCCCATGTCCAGCTGCCCGCATGGAGCCTGGTTCTCCCTCTGCCTGCCTCTCTCTCTCTCTGTCTCTCATGAATAAATAAATTCTTAAAAAAGAAAAAAGATAAAAGGAGATCATGATGTAGACAGTGTCATATGGTGCTCGTCTCACAGAGCACGCAGGTGCGTGGCAGGTGCCTGACGTTGGCTGGGCCAGTCACAGTGCTCAGGATAAGGAGTTGGGGAAGGAGGCTGGATCTTTTGCACTGACCTTGAAACTGGCAGGGCAGCTATTTTGTCACTGTGTGGTCTGAGAAAGGAGCCACCATGCAAGAGAGAAAGGCAGAGTGATGGAGATACCATCACTTTCTTTAAATACTTGAATCTTCTCATGCTTGAAGTTGGGATCACATCCTTTTCGTTTAAGTTAGATTAGAAAAAAATCACTTGCGATAGAAAAATTCCTAAGGTATTATTATTATTAATTATTGTTATCCCACTGCTTCTACTATTGTGACTTTGCTAAAAGCCCAAGTGAGGCTGAAGACCTGCCCAAGAGGTGATGCAGCAGCATTTCTGGCTTTAGAGTCCCCAAACTCTGGGCTTAGCTTGACAGATACATTTGTATGGGGAAGATCCCAAAAAGGTGTGTGCTTTTCTCTGTGTGTTCCTGGATGTTGAAAGGCATCTATGCATGAGAGCTGCAGTCTGTGACTAGGGGGATGTTCCACCATGACCAGCAGACCCTTCAGCCTGCCTAGAGATACGAGCCTGCCTG
The DNA here is from genome assembly GCF_048418805.1 of Vulpes vulpes. NCBI lineage: Eukaryota > Metazoa > Chordata > Mammalia > Carnivora > Canidae > Vulpes > Vulpes vulpes. Next base: position 145,094,056 of record NC_132781.1, read on the forward strand.
ATTCCTGAGGGCCTGTGAACACAGATTCTCAGCCCCCACAGGCGCTGCTGGATGTCTCTGCTCACCCTCTGCCCAGACCTAACAAGTACTCCAAGGCCCTTGTGGAGCAGGCAGGGCAGCAGACCACCCAGGGCCCTGCAGTTTTCTCCCCTGGAAGTTGGGCACAGCCTGGCGTCTTTGCTCTTGTCCGGAACATTGGTTTCTCAGCCTTTCCTTCTACAGGCACCCCTTCTTTTGCACATCCACAGCTTCCAAAGAGGCAAACAGGGAAGCAGAGCCAGGCAAGGGAGGAGAGTCTCGATCTTGAGTGGATGGCTTCTTTTTCTTCTTCTTCTTCTCCTTCTTCTTCTTCTTTTCTTCTTCTTCTTCCTCTTCTTTTTTTTTAAGATTTCATTTATTTATTTGAGGTAGAGAGGATGTGAGAGAGCTTGAGCTAGTGGGGAGGAGTGGGCAGAGGGAGAGGGAGAAGTGGACTCCCAGCTGAGCAGAGAGCCTAATGCCTGGCTTGATCCTAGAACCCTGCGATCATCTGAGCTGAAGATGGTGTTTAACCGACTAAGTCGTCCAGGAGATCCGGGTGGATGACTTCTTGAACTTCAGACTGCACCCCTGTAAAATGGAACCCTCTCTACCTCCACTGCCTGTTCACAGGACCCTCCCTTAGGGTCAAATGACCTTTGAGTACTGTTTAAGATCCCATATTTCAGATAAGGCTCCTGGAGCTTCCCTCTTGACCTACGAATACCTAAATACCAGAGGCTTGTCCTGCTCTGCTGCTTATCCAGGGCAGCCCCCTTGATCCTACAGCAGCACTTTAAAATAAGACAGGTTTCGACTGGAGAGAGGAAAGGGCTTGAACCTAGGAGATTTGACTTAAAGCTGCTACATTTGAGTGATACTGAGAAAACATCCATTATCAATATCAAAGAAGGCACCCCCACCCCAAATGTGTAAAATTTTAACATGCATTGGGGGCATACAGGTATATGCTACATTATTTATTGCTTGTTGGAAATCTCCTCTAATTGAAAATTAAGAATTAAAACAAAAGGGGTGTCGAGCTGGCTCAGTTGAAAGCATGCAACTCTTGATCTTGGGGTTGAGAGCTGGAGCCCCACATTGGGTGTAGAGATTACCAAAAAATAAATAAAATTAAAAAAAAAAGAAAAAGAAAAAAGGTGCCTGTCTGGCTAAGTTGGTTAAGTGTCTGCCTTCCTCTCAGGTCATGATCCCAGGGTTCTGGAATGGAGCCCTGCATTGGGCTTCCTGCTCAGCAGATGGTCTGCTTCTCCCTCTCCCTCTACTCCTCCTCCTTGCTTGGGTTCTCCTCTCTCTCTCAAATAAATAAATAAATAAAATCTTAAAGAAAAATTAAAAGAACCTGGAACTCCATGGAGATTTGGGGGAAGGCTATCCCTCCCTCCCCACCAACTGGACAGGTGATAATTGTCTGTGGTTCCCAGACATCATCTTGATCTCTCTATCTGTTTATCTGTGCGTATTTAAACATTTATCCATCTAAAATCAATACATCAAGGCTATGCTTCAGGCAGGCAAGGCGAAGAAATGGCAACTGGGCAAGGGGGAAATCTTCAGTTTTATTTTATTTTATTATTTTTTTAAGATTTTGTTTATTTATTCATGAGAGATACACACATACACACAGAGGCAGAGACCCAGGCAGAGGGAGAAGCAGGCTCCATGCAGGGAGCCGGATGTGGGACTCGATCCCAGGTCTCCAGGATCAGGCCCTGGGCAGAAGGCAGCACTAAACTGCTAAGCCACCCGGGCTGCCCTATTTTATTTTATTATTTTAAAGGATTGTGTTTATTTGTTCATGAGAGACACACACAGAGAAGCAGAGACACAGGCAGAGGGAGAAGCAGGCTCCCTGTGGGGAGCCCGATGCAGGGCTGGATCCCAGGACCCTGGGATCAGGCCCTGAGCTAAAGGCAGACGCTCAACCACTGAGCCACCCAGGTACCCCAAAACCTTCAATTTTTTTTTATTTTAAAAAATTAATTAATTTACTTATTCATGAGAGACACACACACACACACACACATAGAGAGAGAGAGAGAGAGAGAGAGAGAGAGAGAGAGAGAGAGAGAGAAAGAGAGGCAGAGACACAGGCAGAGGGAGAAGCAGGCTTCCTGCAGGGAGCCCGACCTGGGACTCGATCCCGGGACCTGGGCTGAAGGCGGCGCTACGCCGCGTCCCCGGGGAGTCGGTGGACGTTCAGAGGGCAGATGAGCGGAGTTTGGGGGCGGGTTTGCGGGTGTGTTGCCTTTTTGAAGGTGGGGGGGCCCGGGTTGGCGGCGTCCCCGGGGCCGCGGCGGGGCGGGGGTGGGCGCCGCGTGGAGCACCCTGCGGCACCCCGACCAGCACCCCGACCGCCGCGCCCCCACCCGAGCTCGCGGCACACCCGGGCCGCTCCGCCCCCAGCGCGGGGAGCTGCCGGGGCGGGGTGCACGCTGCGCTGACGGCCCGGCCGGCTCCTGGGGCGGCCCCAGCACCCCGGCCTCCCTGGTGCCAGGGGTTGGGGGAGGGGAGGGGAAGGGGACCCGGGCTCTTCAGATAATGAAGCAGACCTGCGGGGGGTGGGTGGGGGGTCGCAAACCGTCCGCCCGGGACCCAATCCTACTTAAAAACATAATTAAAAATACTTAAGCTGGTTGCCAGGATTTAAAACACAAAGAAAGGCACACAGAGCAGCGGCGTGGTAGCTTCCCACCTCTTTGCAAGGGTGTTCTCCTTGGAGCCTCTCCAGGATCCTGGCGTCATCCGCCGGGTCAGCTTTGCTTTGGAGACGGCCGAGGGAGGTTGTGAGTCCCGCTAGATTCCTACCGGACCCGAGGACCTGGAGTGCCATGAGTCAGGCCCTGGGCTAGACGACCTGCATCCCTCAGACCCCCTGTCCCCCTCCACGGGATGTTCCAGCAGGCCCAGGACCTTTCTGCCTTGCCCAGCTGGATCCCCAGCATCTGGCCCCGTTCCTGTCACAGAGAAGACCCCAGAGGTTGCAAATAAACATTTGCTGGGTGAAGAAAACAAATCCTTACATTTACAGATAGTAAGAGGTAACTTTTTTTTTTTTTTTAACATTTTATTTATTTATTTTAGACAGAGAGCATAAGCAGGGGTGGTGGGGGTGGTAGTGCATGGGGTGGGGTAGGGGCAGAGGGAGAGGAACAAGTGGACTCAGGCTGATCAGAGAGCTGCACCTGGGGCTGGGGGCCAGGACCCCCAGATTATGACTGGAGCCCAAGGCAGACGCCTAACCAACTGAGCCACCCAGGCACCCCAAGAGGTACCTTTTCTGAGCATTATCCTAACTGCTTTATGTACTGTCTTGTTCAGGCCTCACGATAGCTCTGTAAGGTAGGAACCAGCATATCCTTGTTTTCACAGATGGGGAAACAGAAGAGGCACAGAGAAAGGAGGTAACTTGCTGGGAGGCAGGGGAGCCGAGAATACAAAGCTGGCTGTCCTCTTTCGGGTTGTCCCATATCAGTTTAACCTATCACTAAAAGAAATGACATCCTCACCCCACCCGGTAACCTCAGGATATTTGGGTCTCTCATCTTCTCCCCTAACACTTCTCTGCCACCTGGTATGGCAACTGGGGGCTGTGGCTTCAAGGGTCAGCTCTGCCGGTAGTTGGCAATGTGACCTTGGGCAAGTCGTTCCCCCTTAGATATCAGAAAGGTGCTCCCATCTTTGGAGGTGTGTGTTTGGATTAGATCATCTCTAAAGCTCTGAATCCTGTGGCCTTTATGGGAGCGGGGGTGGGGGTGGGGGGTTGCTGATCTTTCATTTTCTGCCCTTGGCAAACAGGCTCTTCAGGAGTCCTTGGCTTAGCCGGATGGTGGCTCTGCTCCCAGGGGCGGGAGAAGGTTTGGAGTGCTGGCAGAAACTTCCTGAATTTCCCCTAGCTCCTGCTGTGGCCTTGGCTCTGGGTGGGGGCTCCAGGGCCTCTCCCAGTGGGTGCCGGAGGCTGGAGCCGCCTTTGTCTCCCGCAGGAGGCCAGCCAGGCGGCTTTGGCTGCAAGCGGCCCCTGCCCAGGCCTGGGAGATGGTTTTTTTCCCTGTGTGCTGCAGCTGGGACCGTTTATAATAGGAAAAAAAGAGAATGACCAGGCCAGCCGGCTGGACAATAAAGAGACTTAAAAAGAAAAGGGCTAGGCTGTTCTTCTCCTGTGGAGGCTTTGGTTAGGCAGAAAGTTTTAGTTCCTTTCTGAAAGGCATTTGGGCTTTTGAAGTCCCCTGCGGGAGCTCCCTCTGGCCCCTGGGAAGCCAGGCCCTGGCATGTCCCAATGTGCGTGGCCAGGATGGGGCCGGGGCACTCAGAGGAGGCAGCAGCAGGCCCTGGGAAACACTGCAGCAGGCTGGGCTCACTGGGGCCCCAGCCCGGCCCCCCTCTGCTCCCAGCCTGAGCCCTACCACCCTGCTTTGGGGGTCTTTCACCTGAATTTCCTCTGCTGCCTCTGGCTTTGAATCCTGGCCTGGTGCTAGGTCTGGGAACTAGAGAGATTTCACAAACGGGGCGACTGAGGAAAAGGGAGGGTTTGCTTGGGGTAAACCTCAGGGAATATAGACGTCTTGAGGGCCTGTTGTGTGTGCTTTGCCTATCAATATTAACATTAGCTAATATTTATTATGCCCTTGTAGCATGGAAGGGCCCAGTTAATGAATCCAGGGACCTAACAGATAGAAAGGGACAACTGTCTGCGAAGGTACCTCTCCCAGCAACTGCCTTACCAGCTCTCTTCTGGGGCCTTTGCTGGTTCCATTCATTGCAAATGAGCTCTCCTCCTTGTCTGTCCACCCCTCAGCAGGGTCACACACCATATCCATCACTGAAGAAGGACCACAGTCAAAACATGACATTTATCAACCAGCTACTATATGCAAGGTCCTGGGTGCCAGCTCGTTTCATGCCCTCTGCACATCCTGGAGCAGGTCAGTGGTGACGTTATCTTATTGCACACTACCATCCCATGCCACTGGCATTATTCTCCTCATTTAATTCATGACGTTGCTATGTCCTGGGATGGAATGCCAGACCCTTTTGGCTCTAGAAGCTGAACCCTTTCCTTGGTACTGTGCCCTGTCTGCTTAGAGCCTGCCTCTGGCTTCTCTGGTCAGCTTGCTTCTCCAGCCACAACCACTGGGCATGAAGCGAGCACCATGGGGTGCCGGGGGGGTACATATCTAACTCCCCAGGTCTTCCTTGAAGTATGTTCCATTGTAGTTGGGTGGGCAAAGAATTTTACCAATCCACCTGTGCTGTCCACTAGAAACCCTTTATGTGAAGATGGTTGTTTGCACAGAGATGTGTTAGGCGACTCCTCTACTGTCACACGGATTGGCGATCTTTCTCCCAACACCATCGCTAAGTTCTGAGCATCTGCAGGGCACTAGCAGGGGGGAGCTGGGTAGACTCAACCCTGCCTATCCTGCGTCTCTCCTTCCTGCCCATGGGTATGGGGTCCCCAACTATATGTGCCAAGTACTGATACCACACATAGTAGTGTTTTTCTGAAATCTCCATGGCATTTCTCTTAGTCCTGGGCACCTAGTAGCTTCTTTTCATGACAGTGTGTGTGTGTGTGTGTGTGTGTGTGGTTGTGTGTGTGTGTGTGTGTGTGGTTGTGGTGGTGGTGGTGGGGGGGGTGGAGGGGAGGTTAGAAGGAGAAAGGATACATGCACAGGAAACAAGCAAATATCAGATTTGTGTGTGTGTGTGTGTGTGTGTGTGTGTGTAAAATGATCTAAGCTAGTTTGGTCCTGCACGCTCTTAGGTCCTTGTTGGTAATTAATAGCGGCCACAAAAGAGGTGGGAGAGGGTCTGCTATTCTCATGTAACTTTTCTACCAGGTGAGAGTGAAGGCAAGTCCCTGACCAGATCTTGCCACACACACCGGTGGTTATTAAAACAGTACCACCTTGGACAAAACAGTTCCTGTAACCAGCTCAATGAAGTCCCAGCATTCTGTCCTTTCAGGTTATCTAACCACTTCTGGCATGAAAGGTGTGCTTGGGATGCCCCCCCCCCCCCCATCCTGCCCCCTGGTCACAGTCCTAGGCAGGATTCTGTGTCCTCTGCTGGGTATCATGGAATCCATTCTGGCTGGACATGGACCCCTGAGTGATCAAGCCAGCTGTCCTCTGGGTACAGGTGACCCCAGGCTCAGTGGATCTGCATTCCCTGTTTAGGCGAGGTGGAAGTGTCTCTAGATCATTTCGCTAAAGCACATTTTGAATGTCTTTAATTTCACCAACAAGAGTTCATTTGTTTAAATCTGCCACATTTTTTGATACCCTGTTTGCAAATTAGCAAAACATTGGTTGCTGGTTGACCTACAGATGGCCAAAGGTCTTGTGATGTGTTCCAGAGTGTGCCCTGCCTGATACAACCACTCTTAGTTAAAACGTACGAAACTGGGCACCTATCACATTCATTATATACTGAATTGTTGTTTCTTTTCAAGAATCACAGGTGTTGGAAAAGAAGTCTTTTGAGAGCACAAAGCAACAAGTGATCCTGAGTCCAGTGACCTCAGGCATGTGTGTGCCACACACCGGGGCAGTTAGAGGTGGTCTGGGGAGATTCTCAGAGCCAAGGCCAAGAGTTTCAAGCTTTCTGAGGGTGTGAGTCCACTGGGACCCTCCTGCTAAGTTGGTTTCTTTGCCGCCTTGTGGGTGTTCCCTGCAAAGACTGCTGACACTTGAAGAATTAAATAATTATAATAATGATGATAAAATAGAAATGGCTTTTCCAGCTGAACAGAAACTGAAGACAAGGAGGTTCCCACACCCGTTGTATTGTTTTTGGCACTGTACTCCCAAAGCCCCCGGGAGGCAGATGTCTGGGCTCTCTGAGTCGTGGTCATGGAAGGGGGCGGGGGAGGCAATGGGGACCTTTGGAGAATTTCAGGGGCATCTGTGGGGACTTCCCGCCCCAAAAAGCCAGGCTGAGAACTGAGCAGGGAAAGGGACTTGTCTTGTCTTACTCTGTTCGGAAGCCTCAGAAGCTTCAAGAACAAGTCCTGTAAGAGGGACCCTCAATGTTGTAAACACCCATGTAGAGGCCACTGCCTGTTAGCAATTGAGGGGTGCCAGGCCTTCTCCTGATGGTTTGACCTTAGTACCCCCAGGACAGGAGTGCCCAGAGAAACCTGGATGCCACGAATAGGTGGATCATGCTAATAAAACCACAAGGCAGAAGACAAAAAGGAAAAAAAATCATATCCACTCAAACACAGATTCCCTCTCAATAGACCTAAAGCTGCTTGAAAGCTTCTAGAAAGCAGGGGCATGTCTGTCCATCTCTCAAGGGAACACCAGGGGAGGAAGGGACTTGTCAGTGCAAGGAGGAAACATGCCAGTTGTGCAATAGGCATCTCCCTCTAGAAACGTGGTTGACCTTGGGGGGTGTTGAAGGTGAGAGGAAAGAAGGAGAGTGGAGGCTGGAACATGGCTGTCAGGGCTTGTGGCTTTACCCTAGGCCTGACAGGCCGTACTCACTAATATGAAATCCTCAGGGCAGCCTCTTGAGATCCACACTATCTGCATCCCCCTTTTGCAGATGGGTAAATGGAGGCCCAGGAAGTCCCTTGCCTGAAATTCTGAAGCCAGACAATGGGGAAGGCTGCTGGGTTGGAAGATGGGTCAGATGAGCTCATCAGCCCGGCTGTGACTACTGCCTCCTTTCGTTCTTTGCTTGGACCTGCGACAGCCTCTCCCCAGACTCACTCAGCTTCCCACCTCAGACCCTTTACACACACTGTTCACTCTGCCAGGAACTCTGTTCTCTCCCCTCTTTCCTGCCTCCTTCCTCCTCCTCCAGGCTCTCAGCCAGACCACCACTGTGACCCTCTGTTTTCTGGCCTCATTTACACTATATTTTTCCTTCTTAGGATTGTTCAAAAACTGTAATTAAATAATTATTTATGGGGCCATTTATTAAAAGTCAGCCTCCCCACTAGAGAACCAGCCTCAGCAGGGAGGGCCTGTGGTCCCTGATCGTTGCCTCCCCTTCGGTTTTGGCACACAGTAGGCACACAATCAATAAACACATGTTGAATAAACAAATGAACAAAGGAATGGACTTGTTTCCTGGGGGAGACCTGGGGGGGGGGGCTTAATCTTCCTTCCCCAAAAGGACTCTTCCTTATAGCCAATGCAAGTTTTCCCAGTAGAGAGTGTGACCTTCGGGTAATTAAAAGGTGAACAAAAATCATAAATTCTATATTGTACATATTCCAGTGATTGTTGTTTACTTGCAGGGTGTGTGTTAATGTGTGCAAGGGTGTGTGTGTGTGTGTGCACGCACACGTGAGCCTTTGCGGATGGGGAGAAGGTGGTCATTTGGTGATTTACTGCAAAGCAGCTCTTGAACAACTGGAGATCCTTCAGGGATACTAGTTCAGAGGCCACCAAGGGAGCCCTACCTTATTTGACTTCCCTGTCTTACCTTTTGTTGGCCACAGCACCCCCCTGCATTCACAGGATGACAACCTGCCTCTTTTTGAAACTCAAAAAGGAAGCCTCTCTTGCTGTGGGTCTGGGAATGCATCATTAGGTGTGCGCAGAAAAGGTGGGGAGACAGCCCTTTGGGTGGGAGGTGCCCGCTCCTGCAGCCAAGTTATGACCTGGAAGGAAGGCGCCTGTTTCTGTGAGCAAGGTCTCATTTGTTTTCAAAAACGTCAATTTGTAATTTCTGTTGCATTTATGATGGTGGCTTCTTTCAGTTTACACAGGATGTCCCCCGCCCCTCCTTGGGGCAGGAGCAGCTGTCCACTTTGTGGATGAGGAAGAAGAGGCCGGAGAGGCCCTGCTCACAGAGGAAGGGCCCAGACCCCGGGCACACTGATGGAAGTCGGGCAGGTGGGGGTGTGAAACCCCACCAGCAAACGACCTTTTTCTGGTCCCTGGTCGCCAGGGTGGTGAGAAACAAGGCCTGCCCTGCCCTCACCCAGTGCCCCCTGAGACCCTTTTGGTAGGAGCTCCTGGCTTTTTGCTGCTCTGGAATTTACCTTAAAACAGCATTTTTCTGGAAGGAGTTAAAAATGAAACAAGCTTCAGAGAAAGCGGGGCCGGGCTGAGGCAAGGATGAGGTCAAGCTCCCACTGCACCCTGGCTGCCACGGAGCTGGGGGGCGGGGGGCAGCGGACAGGTCCTGCGGGGGAGGGGGCCGGGGGGGAGGGGGGCGGGCCGGAGGCGAACGTGTGCGACTGCGACGTGCGGGGAAGGGGTCCAGAAAACTTTGTGCTCTTCTCCAGGACCCGGGCCCTGGTGGATTAGCTCGGAATCCGCTGCCGCCCGCCCCCCATCCTGTTACCCCACCTCTGGCCTCGGGGGCTTCCGCCGCTCCCGGCGGGTGGAGAGAAGGCGGCCCCGCGGGTCTCCCACCCCCCCCGCCGACCCCTCCTCCCCTGCAGCACCCCGCACCCCCCTTCCCCACCGCGCCGCTTTTGTCCGTCCCCTTCTCTCCGGCTCCCGGCTCCCGGCTCCCGGCTCCCGGCTGGGCGAGATCCGCGAGGCTTCGGCCCCCCAGAGAGCCGGGGCGGGCGAGCCGGGGGCTGTTCTCCGCCCCTCCCCCGAGGAGAGGCAGCCCGCGGCGGGGGCACCCCGGAGCCGGGGCCAGCCGCCCCCCTCCCCCCGCGTGTGCCATCTGCCGCCTGTCAGCCTCTCTCCGCGGGCCTGGATCCCAGGCGCCGGCGGGGGTGGGGGAGCTGCTCGCTCGGCCCCTCCCTCCTGGCTCCTTCCCAGGCGCCTCGCGGCCTCTGCCCTCGCCTTGGCCCTTGGCACCCCCTCCCCGCCGGCGCGGCCGTGCCCGAGCTGCGAGGGGCGGCTCCCACCGCCCCCGGGAAGGCCAAGACGTTGCACCCTCCGGGACGGCAGCGCTGGGGAGGGCGGCGGCCCGGGGGTGGGTGTGGGCAGCGCCAAGTGGGGGCGCGGGGGCTCGGGGCCTGGGTCTCAGTTAGGGGACACCTCTGTCCGGCCCCTGGCTCCCTGGGGATCCCCGCCGCCTCCCGGGGCCGAGGTGCCCGCCTCGGCGTCGCGTTTCGCGGGTCCCCCGACTGTCCCCGGAGGCGGCCTAGGGCGCGACAGCCCGGCCTCCCCCCGCCCCGGCCCCCGCCCCGCAAGCCTCAGGCCTTCCCCGCACCCGCCGGCCCGCGCTCGCCGGCCGCGGGGGTGCGGGGTGCGGGGCGCGGGGGCGCGGGGGCGCGGGGGCGCGGGGTGGCCTCGACCTCCGCAGTCGGCGCAGCCGGGGGTCGCAGCCCGCAGGCCGGGTGGGTCCGCGCAGCGAGCCGAGCGGGGCGCGGGCCGGGCGGCGGGCGGGCTGGGGAGCGGCGGGGCGCAGGCGCCCTGCTTGGGGCGGGCGCCGCTGCCCGGCCAGCCCCCGCGCGGCGCTCGGCGGGCAGCGGGTTTTTCCCTGAAAGGTTGCCCTGGGTAACTCGTCTCCGAGGGGACACAGCCCTCCCCTCTCCGAGTGGCAACTTATCGATCCGCGAGATTGATAACCCCCAGCGCCGCGCCGCGCGCCCGCTGCGCCCTCCCAGCTCTGGGGCGAGCCGGCCCAAGGTGGCGCCACTCGCCCGGGAGGGGGGCGGGGTCGGGGCCTCTCCCCACCCTGGACCCGGCCGCCTGCCGCTGGTGGGGGAGGGGGAGGCTGCAGAGGGTCGGTTTCGGGGAGTCGCCTGCCCAGGACTTTCCGTGCGTCTGAGCGCTTCCCGGGCGGGCTCTGAGGCCGAGCCTCCGTTGGCTCAGGAGTCGCAGGGACGCGAGGCGCCCCCTGGTGGCCGGGGCAAAACTTTGGGGGAAAGCGGGAGCAGGTTTCTTTTGTCAAGCGCGGGGGTGGGGGGGGGAGGCAGTGCTACTGCAACGTTTTGGGGGCGAAGATGTTCCTTTTATTGTCTTGACTAAGAAATGCGCACCCAGGCGCACCGTCCGTACAAATATGCAGGTGTGGAGGGCCGAGAAGAGTTAGCTCAGTGGTGGGAGAGTTTGCAGATGTGGGGCAGGGATGGTCTCCAAACACCGACCGGTGGGCAGAGTTCACGAGGGAAAAGCCGAGTTCGCAGATAATTCCTGTGCGTGGGGCATAATTTGCGGAAGTGGCAGTGCTAGGGCAATTCACCCCAGTGGGCCCCCCCCTCTTTTTTGCAGTTTGCGATGCAAATTCATCTTGGCAGCACGCGTGGGCCCTGGTTCCCTCCTCCCGCCCCGGGTGCCGCGGGCGCCCAAGTCGGGGCCCCGCGTGCCGGTGCGGTGCCCGCGCCCGCGCCCGCGCCGTGCCTGCCGCCGCCGCCGCCGCCGCGGTCCGGGTTTTGCGGGCGGCCGGAGCTGTATTTCCAGCGCTGTCCATCGCTCGGTGCTGTTGGCCCTCTCTCCGTCTGATCCGAGCCGGAGCAGTGCGGGGCGCCCCACGGGATCAGAGCGCTCCCCCGCCGGGACTCCGCTCCTCACATCCTCCTGCTGGGACCCGGCTACATTTCCAGCCAAGCCTGGCTTTATTATGTGTCTCTGCAGTGCAGCCCCAGCAGCCGGATCGGGAGGAGGAGAGCCAGCGACCACAAAGAAGACAGGAGCGCAAGGGAGGCTGGCGGGCGGGCCGGCGCCGGCTGGAGCGCGGAGGAGCCGGGGCGCAGCCGCCGCCGCCGCCGCCGCCGCTGCCCGGGAGGACGGGAGCCCGGCCGCCGCCTGCTCGTCCTCCTCCGCCGCCGCGGCCGCCGCCTCCCCCCTCTCCGAGCCCCTGGCCCATGGAGGCAGCTAGCGGGGCCGGCGACTTGGCACCGGCCTGGGGATCGGCTGCGCGCCGCGCGCTGAGCACCGCAGCCCGAGGGCAGGCAGCGGCGGCCCGGCGCACGGGCTGAGCGATGCCCGGGGCACGGGCGCGCCTGCCCGCCGCCGCCTGAGCGCCCCCGCGCGCCCCTTCCTCCTCCGGGGGGCCGGCGCCGGACCGAGCCGAGAGCCAGAGAAGGGGGCGTGAGCCAGGGGCCCCGAGCTGCGGCTTCCGAGCCACTGCGGCCGTTTCGAGCCCCCCCCCCCGCCCAAGTAGGCTGAGTTGAGGGACACCCCTCCCCATCCATCATAATCTCCAAACCAGGCGTTTGGGCATTTTTTAGCCATTAATATTTATTATTTTTTTGTGCGGCAGGGGATAATTTGAAGGCTTTTTTTTTTTTTTTTCCGGGGGGTGCTGAGCTTCCGCGCTCCCGACCGCCTCCCGGTCTCCACCCCCCCCCGAGACCCCCTCGACTCCAGCCCCGTCCCCCCTCCTCAGATGGGTTCATTGTGAGCTCCGCACCGGGCTGCGTGGCCGGACGCCTGCAAACTTTGCACAAAAATCCGGCAAGGGGCGGAGGAGGAGAGGGAGGAGGAGGGTGAGGGTGGCGGTGGGGTGGGGGAGGGAGGGAGGGGGCCGCAGGGGCCGGGGGCCGGCGGGGGGTGGGGAGGAGGAGGGGGGCGGCTTTTTTTTTTTTTTTTTTTTTTTTTTTTTGCATAACTCGGCTCGGCCGAGTGGCCTCCGGACTCCCCGCGCCGCTGGGACCGCCGCTGGGACCGAGAGCCCCCGGCTGCCGCATTGCAACAGGCAGGGCCCCGGCGCGGCCCCCGGGCCTCCCCCCGCCCCCGAGCGGCCTCGGCCGGCCCGGGCCGTCCCCCCCAGGGAGGCCGCCGCGGACCTACGATCCGCTCCCCGCAGCCGCCGACCCGGCTGCAAAAAAAAAAGTTTCCGAGAGGCAGGCGGCGGCGGAGGGGGAGAAGGGCAGCCCGGAGCGGCGGGGGGCGGCGGGGGGAGCCGGCCGCGGAGGGCGACGGCGCGCCGGGAGCCCCGGACATGTCCAGGCGGAAGCAGGCGAAGCCGCGCTCGGTGAAAGGTGAGCGAGCGAGGCCCGGCGGAGCGCGAGCGGGAGCGGGCGGGGAGGGCGGGAGCGAGGGAGGAGGGACCGGCGAGCGGGCGGGCGGCCGGGGACCCGCGCGAGCGAGCCGAGAGGAGGAGGCGGCGGCGGAGGCGGAGGCGGAGGCGGAGGCGGAGGGAGGCGGAGGGGGAGGAGGCAGCGGGAGCGCGAGGCGGCGGCGGCGGCGGCGGGGGGGGCGCGGCGGACCCCCCCGGACCCGCTCGGGGCTCGGCGCCGCCGCCCGCGGGGGGCCCGGGCCTGGGGCGCCGCCGAGGGGCTCCCGCCGCTCCCGCCGTGCGGGCCCCGGGCCCGCGTGGCCAATCAAGGGGTGCGGGCCCGACTTGGCGGGGATTGCGAATCTCGGCGGCGGCGGGCGGGCGCGGGAGGAAGGAAGGGGCGGGGGGGCGGCCGCCGGGGTCCGGCAGCTCCGAGGCCGCCCCCGCCGGGCCGCGGGCCTTGCCGCCCCGGGACGCCGAAGCCGAAGGCGGCGGGCAGAGCCTGCGCGCCCCGGGCGCCCCCCCGGCCCCGGCCCCGGCCCGGGCCCCCGCACTTCCTGCCTCCTGCGCCGAGGCCAGCCGGGCCGGGAGCCGCCGCCGGGAGCTCATTGTCTGCGCAGCGCCGGCAGGACGCGGGGCCCCGGGGGAGCGCTGCGGCCGCTGCGCGCGCGCCTCGGCGGAGGGCGCCGGGGACCCGGCCCGAGCACTCGCGCCCCGGCCCCAGCCGGCTCCCTGCGCCGGGCCCGGGCGCGCACGTTCGGGAGGACGCCTGCACCGGCGGCCTGCGCTCCCCCGCCCCCCGACTCCTCTGCTTTGCTTTCTATTTCCATCCAGGGCCCCCGGCTCGAGGGGGCCCCTGGAGAGCGGAGGCCCCAGGGAGAGGCCGCGCAGGCGGCGGAGCCCCTCCCCTGCCCCCCTCTCCCCGCAGACTGGCCTCCTCAGGCCTCGCCTGCTGCTTTGTCCCGGTTCCAGCGCCGCGGGTGGGTGCCCGGCCGGGCCGTGGGGCCGAGAGAGATGACAGAGGAGGGGCAGGATGAGAGCTGCTAGGTCTCTGGAGCCAGAAGTCCCGAGGTTCTTGTCCTCTCCCAACTCCCCTGATGACCTCTGGCCCGAGCCCAGTTCTGCTCTGAAAAGTTCATTTCCTGGAGGCCTGCGCGGGAAGGCGCTGAGGCCCCGCTCCCTTCCTGCCAGCCTTGCTCCTGGCTGGAAAGTCTGCGACTGAATCTGGCAAGGAGGGTCCCGAGACACCCGCCATTGCCTTCCTCCTAAAGTCCCAGCAGATTCCAGGGCGCCTGGCTGAGCAGAGACTGTCCCTGTCATCTTAGAAGCAGACCAACTCCGTCCAAACTCTCGCAAGGCAGCTGCTCCCTTTCGTCCTTTTTCCTTGAGAGAAGTTGGTCTTGTTCCCCTCACCGGGGCAGACATCCCAGCCTGGGATAACCTGGCCTGCCCCGCAGAATTGGGGATCCCAAGGATGTTCTGATCCAGGCGCAAGGAAACCAGAAGAATCCCAAACAGGGGACTGGCAGATGGTAGATAGATGTTTGTCCTTTTGCTGAATAGAAGGGGCTCTGTGGCTTGAGATAATATTTGATTTCTTTTCTCTTTTCCCTGGCTCACTGCTCGCTCTCTCAAGAGCCACTTAAGGTGGCCCCGAAGAAAATGTAGGCTCGGGATCTGTGGCTGGGAAAACAGTTTTATTTAATTCAGACAGTTGATTTTGAGTGAACTCTGTGTATAGGAGCAGGTTTTGTATAAAGGAAGTTGCAAAGCTTAGCTACCTGTCACCCCAATCCCTGCCTCCAAACCTCCTTATTTTAGAAGGCGAGAGGCAGAAAGCAAAGGTAGAGCAATTTGCGGTGAACAGATGGGTGGGTGTTTCAGAGTTGCTCGGACCTAATTCTAAAACCACTCGGTGTATCTCTGAGAAAGACTCAAGAGTTGGTCTCAGCCTTTCATGAAATGAGCCTTGACGTGATTTTTAGTGAGTGTCTCTCTTTAAATCTATATGTGGGTATGGATAGCCAACACCTCAAACTAATTGGTGAGGGAAAGACAGCAAAGTGAGACCCAGACCAGTGGAGGCATTTTGAGAAGTCTTGTAAATATCAACCAACACAGCGCCTTTCTGCCCTTGGAGCATGAGATCCTCTGTTTCTCCCTGTGGTTCTTTGCATTTTCCAGAAGCAGCTCCAACCCTCGGCTCTCACCATCTTGCCTTTTATTCAGTTTACTGGGGTGAATAGGGTGGAGACTCGGCCACTTATCAAGGGAGGAATTAAGAGAGATGATAATTTGAATAGATAAGAGTT
The DNA here is from genome assembly GCF_048418805.1 of Vulpes vulpes. Classification (NCBI taxonomy): domain Eukaryota; kingdom Metazoa; phylum Chordata; class Mammalia; order Carnivora; family Canidae; genus Vulpes; species Vulpes vulpes. Next base: position 145,109,274 of record NC_132781.1, read on the forward strand.
TCAGCAGGTGACGGATTTATTGCATTTCAAGAACTGCCTCCCCCCTTTCTCAGACAATATTCAAAAGTGTGTGCTTGAGCGTGGACAGCTCCACACCAGGTGTTTAAAATGACAAGGTCTTCACCTTTAAAGATGCTTGAAGGTGCTTCTTAAGGAACGGTGGTGCCTTTTACATTTTATTTTGTTTTATTTTATTTTGCCTCCACTGCTGTGTGTCAGGGCCAACGTGGAGGCGTTGCGGACTTCTCCGGGCCCGCGCATTCTGCTGTGAGAGTCGCTTGACTGTAATTCGTAATTGATCTCGGAAATGTGAAAGCCCATAGCAGGAAGGAAAGACAGAAATATAACAATTTCTAATGGATGCCCTGAAAGTGTGATTTGAAAGCCCCGGTGTTGCTACTTTGAAACTCAAACTGGCGTGGGGTGGTGGGGTGGGGGTGGGGAGGGGTGGGGGTAGGGGGGGGTCTCATTTTCCACTCCCCGACATAACCTTCCTTCTGGAGTGGGGGTCACCTGTCCCCTCTGGCTGTTTGTCCTTCTTTGGAAAACCTAGCTCCCAGGGAGGCCACCCAGCAAATAGGGAACAGGCCAGGGCACTAGAACAGGGACAGAATAGCCTCATTGGTTTTCCAAAGCCTTGTGATTAAAAACAATAATGATAATAACACCAAAACCCCATGAATGTTACAAAAGTCACATTTTCTGACCGATTTTCCCTCCCTACACCATTCTCCCCCCTTCCTGTCTCCTGGTGGTGTGGTGTGGCAGTTGTGAGGTGATTTGTTTCCTTTGATAATTTTGGCCTCATTCTCCAGGGCTGTTCTCATCACTTCTCACTGATGTTATTTTGGCTGATGATATCAGGTGACTTGGTAACCTGTCTCCCTTCACCCGCGCTGCCTCCTCAGATCCACGAAACAGCCTCTTTATTTATGTATACGGAAATTAATACATCTTTTTTCCCCCCAGACTCAGCTTAAAACTTTTGAATGATTTTAATACTGTTGATTTTTCCCATCTAGCAACTGCCTGTTAATTACCGTTCTTATTATTAATTAGCTCTCAGGCGGTGTCCACGCACCCCCCACCCCAGTCAGCATCCCAAACTAACCCCCCCACCCCACCCTGTGACTTCTCTGCGCTCCCCTCCCCTTCTCTGTCCTCCTCTCCTGCCAGCCGGCAGCTCCTCAGAAAGTCCATCTTAGAAATTTGGTGGTCTAGGGACTTGGGAACAGTAGTTCGCCACTGCTTGTGTTTCCATGGAAATAATTGAGATGTAATAAACAGAGGCGTTCTGAGGTTACAGGTTTCTTGATTCAGCTGAGACCACATACAAGTGTAAATTGTCGAGATTTGTTTGGCTAAAGGTACGTGATCTTGTAGGAAGGGCAAAACAGATCCTTTATAGGTTCTTGAAACTCCTACGTGGATTGAGCAGTGACATTTAATCCTAATTTTTAATCCTCTCCCTCCTTTATCAAGTCACCGACTTCCAGCCAGTTGGAAGAGCCTGTCTTACTCTAGAAAACATCTTTTATGGCTAAGTGATTGCTGTTTAGATTCTTAGACCCGTTTTCTTGCAAAAACTTAATTAGCGATAAAATAACTGTGTGGCAGGAGGACCCTGCTAAACATCTAACCATAGGTGCCCAGCGTGCATTCATCACGAAAAGTGCAAAAAGCTGGTGACTTTACAGTGGTAAAGTAACTCGGTAGAACCGGCCAGCCCTGGCACTGTTGTGGTGTGCTACGGTGTGTCAGCAGACGAGGAGGGAGAAACCAGAGAGAGGAAGCAGGAGTACAAGCATCTTTGAGCACAGTGTTGCTAGCTGGAGACCAAAGGGGGATCCGGTTCAGTCTAATAGAAAGTTGCAATAATTGCTGTATCGGTAGCCAACTCTTAAGCTGGTGGCTGTGGAATTCTTCCCCTGATGTAGGATTTAATAGTCTGGCAATTAGATGCATTGATTTCTCTTAACTGTTCATTTGGATGTGTAAACGAAAGGAACCTGCCACTGAGGCTGATGGTAGGGGCGTGCTGGCTGCCTGGCTCTCGGAAAAAAGGCTGATGGAAGTGGTGGTAGGAGGATAGGATTCTTCAGGGCGGTTTTGAGGCCGGTTCCCTCCTCTCTTCGCATTTCTGCTTGTGAAATGAATAGCACCTGTTGTTCAGATACTGTTTAAAAATAAACAGTTAAAAAATAAACCGAGAGCGTTTACAGTTATTTCTGAAAAGTAAAACATCTTCCCTGCTGCAGATGCTTATAGAGCAGCAGCTCTGTCTTTGAGTGGCCGGACTCACATATTTTTGGCAGGTGGTCTTTTAGGTACCAGAGGGAAAAGTCACAAAACACCTTTGCCCTGAGTTCCAAAGAGACCCCCTGCTGGAGATTGAGTGTCTCAATCCTCTCCCATTCCTCTCCCCCCACCTTACACCCCCCCCCACCCTGCCCCCATCCCCGCCTCCAGAACACCTCTTAACTCCCTGCTCCTGCACCTGCAGGGTGCTGTAGGTGGCACCAACTTTTGACATACAGTCATCAAAAACTCTTTGTTGGTAAGCAAGCAGAAGATGGCTAGCTTTCCTGACTGCCTCTCCACCACCACCACCCCCTATTTTTAAACTAAACTGAATGGGGATCCCTGGGTGGCTCAGCGGTTCGGCGCCTGCCTTCGGCCCGGGGCATGATTCTGGAGACCCGGGATCGAGTCCCACGTCGGGCTCCCCGCATGGAGCCTGCTTCTCCCCCTGCCTGTGTCTCTGCCTCCCTCCCTTCCCTCTCTGTGTTTCTCATGAATAAATAAATAAAATCTTAAAAAAAAATAAACTAAACTGAATGTGTACATTCAGTTAACCCTTTTGTCGAGGCTAAGGTGAATTTACCTTTCGCGGACCTTGTCTATGATAGACTAGTGTTTGCAAAGAATATTAGCCTCATGTCTTGAAAGCGTTTGCCGTGGATATCAGGGCTTCTTTCTTATCTGCGGGCCTAGGGTAATTGCGACAGAAGAATACCTTGAAAATTGTTAGTGGGCTCCCCATTACTGTGGGTAGCCAGGGAAAACTTGGATTGGCAAATCTGACAATTTCTGCAGCTTCCTGTCAGCTTGCAAGGGCATTTTGTGCGCACGTTAGTCGGGAATCAGAGTAGTTTTGCACCCAAAATGGACTAATTAAGCCTGGGTCGGTTGTATCCCAATTGAAGTTTTCAGCGCTGTCAGCTGCCTCTGCCTACCGTGGGAGAGGGAGGGTGGAGTGGAGTGGGGGAAATGCTGATGGAAAGTTTTGATTCATAGCTTACCTGCCAGGATCGGTGGCAGCCAACGATTGGGGTTGTACACTCAGTAAATAAAAATACTTTACCTCTTTGAAGGAGCGCCAATTAGCTGATTGCTCTGTGTGGCTGTCTTTAAGGAGAATGCTGTTTTACCCATCTTCTTGTACAAAGGTTTGATTTTTAATGTCTTGTGAAAAGGATTCTCTTTGTCTTGATTGATGTCAGGAATAAAAGCATGATGGTAATATCCCTTTGAAAGCTATTGTATTGTCAGCCCTGGCTGACAGCGGGAGGGCCTCCCAGCGTTATAGATTAGTGCTGTGAAAACACTGACATTTTCTTTGTTACGTTGCTGTTGTTCTACTTGCAAAGTCAATTACACAATGTTGGAGCTCAGTTACCGAGTTGACTTTGGAAGTAGCAACGTCTTTCATTCTCATCTTAAAGATATAATTTTCCTTTGTTGCTGTTGTTTTGTTTTGTTTTCTTTCTTTCTTTCTTTCTTTTTTGACCTGCCTCCCGCCCCCTGCACCCCCTCCCGATACCCCCCCCCCAAGAGTCTGAACGTATTCGCCAGGCAAACACACTCTAGTTTCAATTGTGACAAGTCAAATTCAAAGATTGCCACGTCATTATCTCCGAATTCTTCTGCTCATTCACATTTCAGTGGCTTCTTATTGATATAGTGACTACAGCAGCCAAGATACATAAAAAACCCATCAAATGAGATTACAGTGTTGATAATATCTTATCAAGTGGGTTGTTCTCTGGATTTGGGATCCTTGCGGTTGGCAGATTCAGAGTTTTCTTTCTTTTTTTTCCGGTGGAGTCTGACCTGGGCTGAACCAGGTTCCTGGGTTGATGGAACCCCAGCAACAGTGTTGTTGTTGTAGAAGATTCATACGCATTCTGATCTGAGAGGCTGGAGCTGTTGAGCTCTGGAATTAGAAAACCCGAATGACCTTATGGCAGGGGTGGAAGGGGTCTCCTAAGAGACTCCTGTCACCCATCTGTCCCCCATTGAAGATGGGAGACTGGGATTCTAAGGTGGTCTACATATGCATTTACCGAGTGCCCCTGGACCTGGCAGTGATTTGCATTCCCATGTATGTGTGTGGAAGGGAAGCAAGGCTTGGTAGGTCCAAAGCTGAAAATTATCGGGGTGGATGTTTTATATATTCATCCTCTCCCTTCCCCTTCACCCCAGCCTTGCCTTCTCCAGAAAGAGAAAAACCTAACTTCCTTAGTTCTCTGAACTGGCCCCAAAGAGGCAGTTTCCTGAGAATGGTCAGGGATCGGGGATGATGCTGCCACTGACTCCAGATGACAGGGACCCATCAGGAAACTCCGTCCGAGGACACTAATTGTGGGCCCCCGAAGTTATTATTATGAACCACCAGACAAGAGCCTATGCTCGCCAGCAATTTGTCAGGACTAATTTTGTTTTTCTCCAATAATTGAAAATTAATGTCTTGAAGTGAAAGCAGATGTTCATGCCATCTTCTGAATTGGGATATAAAATGGGGCTCTGTAGATGGGCTCACTAATTTAACAGCAATTTTCCTCTCGGCTAATGGGGGTGCTGGGGCTGCTGTCACCTAACGGTTGGGGTGAGAGGATGAGAGAGAGAGAGAGAGAGAGAGAGAGAGATTGGGAGAGAACTGAGCCCACTTGTGCAAATTCTCCTGTCTGGGGTGCATGCGGCCGAGCCCTGGGAAGGAAGGTGTGGTGGGTGTGCTCGTTTTAGAGGGAGAATATGTCAATAAAATTTTTCCTTGAGCTGTGAAACTTGGACCATTCCTCGTTCTGAATACTTATTTGCACAAGAAATATTTATGGAGATTATTGCATGGCATTATGCTAGAAAAGGTAAGGGGAGCCTTGATCCTCTGGGAGAGTGTGGATTCCTGCAGAGAGTGGACTGTCAGCTGCTTGTTGGTCACCTCCCCCTAACGAAAAGCTGGTGAAAAGCTGGTGAAAATCGCATTTCTGGGGCTCCTGGCTGGCTCAGCCAGAAAACCATGCAACTCTTGATCAATCTCGAGAATTGTGAGTTCAAGCCCCACATTGGGTGTAGACATTACTTAAATAAATAAATGTTTAAAAATTGCGTTTCCCCAGGCCCAGATGCTAGAGATGCTCACCCAGCTGGTCTGGGGAGGGGCTCAGAGCTCTTCATTTTTTTTTTTCCCTTTTGAAGAAAATTGAGATGAGACATACATAACCTAAAGTGTACCATCTTAACCCATTTCTAAGTGTATGGTTCGGTGGCATTAGTACGTTCACATTGTTGTGCAACCATCATCACCATTAACTTTTCATTTTTAGGCAGCACCCAGCTAGTGGTGGGTTGGGGGGGGTCTGAGCCCACCACCCTCTGAGGAAACCACCCAGTTCAAGGGCTCCATTTTCTGGGGTAGATAGGAGAAGAAGGCTCAGAAGCTGAAGGGACTCTGGAAAGCTGGCTCTAGTGTGAGAAAAGAGATTGGTGTGCCCAGAGGTAGGGCAGGGCATGAGATGAGGGGCCTCATCGGGGCTAGTGGCAGGGGGCAGCACAGGGGGATGCTTAGCAGCTGAGTGATCTGGTGACCAGTGTCATGATTAGAACATTTGTTCTCTCTCCTTGGGGACAGTGTTCATTTGGGCCTGGCTGGGTGTGAATTTGTCCTGTGGCCCTGGCAGGGCAGATCCTCACGACACCCATACCTGCCTGCCAGGACCCAGATAGCCCTCCCTGGCTCTCCTGGCTCTGGATCCTTCAGGAAAGGGAGGGACGGCAGTTCTGGAACCACCTAGTTGCCTGGCTTTCCAGTCCTGGAGGGCCGACCACCTCCATCCGGCCCGCGGGTCTGGGCATTGCTGACACTCGTAGTGTTCTCCTCCTTGGAGATGCCAGGCACCTTTCTCTCCCCTGGTTTTCTCTGTAATTGAAATTTGTCCTTTCGTTACCTGGGCATGAATTATTTTTTGCAGTGTTGTCATTCCCTATCCTGCTGTGAGGTTTATCTCTTCTGTTGATCCTAATTAAATAAAACATACTGTTCACCTAACTCCTGTTGCACTGAATTTTACCTGCCTGAAGGCAGAGTGATGGCCATCTGGGCTTGGTTAGGGAGCAGGGCATGGCTGGGGAAGAGAGCTGGGGTGGTAGTGACCCCCACATCCAGGCTGGGTGTACCCCTTTGGCCTGGGGGCTGCAGGACCTTGTAGGCACCAGCAACAAATAGCATATTTCTAGTTCGTGAACCAGAGAAATGGCTTTGTCCCTACCCGCTGGGGCTGCAGGTCTGAACCTGGGGAGAGAAGAGACAGCCACCAGGTCGAGGGAGTCTCCAGGGAGAGGGGGAGGGTGGAGAGTGGGTTCCCAGAGGAGGGGAGATGGAAAGAGGGGGCAGGCTCCTGTTGCCTGGGGTGGAGGCTGCAGAGTGCGGGACTCTCTGGGGAGCAGTGAGCAGTGCACACGTTCTGGGTGCCCAGGACGGCTCTGCAGATGCCGTGTGCCCCTCAGGGAGAGGGTGGCCAGCCAGGAGCCTGGCCCATATGTTGGGAAGATTCAGACTTTCATTCCTTTTGCCTTTGAACTTCTTGGACTCCTGCTAGTGCCAGGTTGAAAAAGCACCTGGAGGTCACTTCATTCAGACCTCCTTGGGTATATTTGTAGCATCCTTAGTTTCATCCAGCCTCCCCTTGCACACTTCCACTCTCAGGGAGCTCACTACCTCTATGCATTTTTAGCTTGAGTTTCATTGTTCTTCTTTCCCTTAAATCCATAATGTAGGGTGCTTTGGTCCTAGTTCTGTCTCCTGGGGCCTTAGGGAGTAACTCAAATCCTCAGTTCCCAGAGCAGCCCTATTGAGAGTTGGCAAAGCCTGCCTTGCCCCACTCATTCAGGGGCAGGAAATCACCAATGGGATATGGTCAACCTGGTGGTCTTCTGGGACCCCATGCTCATTGGTAGACGCCATTGACCTGAGCTCCCGAGTCCTTGTGTTTATAGAAGATTTCTTACGTGAGTGAGTAGATGTGCAAACTTTGAGGGGATAAATAACTGGGTGGGTGAGTGAATGAGTAGTGGACAGTGACTGAGTAATGAGCAGATGTACTCCCAAGTGAATGAGTGAGAGGAGGATCTGACTTGGGCTTATCACCCCCCCCTCACCCCTGCCCCTTTTCCCAGCATCTTTGTTGGGGTCATCTGCCCCCTCCACCTTCTCCAGCCCCTGTTCCTGTTCAGGAAGTGAGATGCCCCATTCTGGAGGACTGGGGGCCCTCATACCCCTTGCGGTTGGGTGGGGATGGCTTGTGCCTATTCTTCCCTTCATCCTCACCTACACTGTGGGTTGCAGCAGTCTGCTGTGAGTTTGCTGCTACTGGTGATCCAAGGCTGTGTGCCAAGCATTGGGCTAGATTGTAAAACATTGTTTTTATTATTTATTTTTTAAAAGATTTTATTTATTTATTTGAGAGAGAGAACGAGAGAACACAAGCAGAGAGAATGGCAGAGGGAGAGGGAGAAACAGGGTCTCCACTGAGCAGGGACTCTGATGTGGGGCTCCATCCCAGGACCCTGGGACCACGACCTGAGCCCAAGGCAGATGCTCAATCGACTGAGCCAGCCAGGTGCCCTGCAAAAACATTGTTTTTATTTTTTATTTTTTTAAACATTGTTTTTAAATGCTAAAAGCAATATGACACTTTCATACCAAATTCTCAATAAAATTCTAAGCAAATTCTAGTACTAATTCAAAATAAAACAATTTTTCATTGAATAAACTCCCTATTTCATCCCCCCTTCCCGCTACATGGCCCAGGGGGGCTTCGGATTGGACATTTTTGAACTGGTTCGGTGTTGGCCAGGCCTATGCAGCCCAGCTTTTATTCAGTTGCCTTTGAGACCTCCTCCATCTTTCAGGGACCTGTTGCCCCTGAATAGCACTTGGAGTGAAGGATGGAGTTGTGGGAAGTTTGCAGGAGAGAAAAGATGGGACGTGTTTGCAAGGGAACCTGGCAATTAAATATAACTCAGAATGAAAAGGAAAGATCCCCTTCTGGCTGAAGGCCTGAGTCAAGAGTGATTTATTTCTCTCTGGAGTGTGGGAGTTGTGGGTTGGAGGAAACATGTTCTGTGATCTTGGGCAGGACAGCTCCCTCTATGGGCCTCAGTTCCCCTGTCTATGAAATGGGATGGAACTGGTTGGCTGAGCTACCTACCTTAGATGGTTTAGGATTTTAATTCCTGGAACATGAGAAGGGGGAAACATAAAAAGCTTTGGTTTTATTTTATTTTTTTCCCAAAGATTTTATTTATTTATTCACGAAAAACACACACACACACACACAGAGAAGCAGGCTCCGTGCAGGGAGCCCAACGTGGGTCCCCAGGATCAGGCCCTGGGCTGAAGGCGGCACTAAACCGCTGAGCCACCCGGGCTGCCCAAGAAGCTTCGGTTTTAAAAAAATACAGGCTAGGGGTGCCTGTTTGGCTCAGTGGGTAGAGCATGCAACTCTGATCTCCGAGTCATGAGTTCAAGCCCTGTGTTGGGGTAGAGTTTACTTAAAAAAACAAATAAATAAATTTTTTTTTTAAATTTCAAATTTTTATTTAAATTCTAGTTAGTTAACATATGGGATAAAATTGATTTTAGGTATAGAACTTAGTGGTTCATGACACCCTGTGCTCATCACAACGAGTGCCCTCCTTAATACCCATCCTCTGGGATGCCTGTCAGTTCAGTGTCCAACTCTCGATTTTGGCTCAGGTCATGATCACAGGGTCGGGAGATTGAGCCCGAGCCCTACAGAGAGCCCAGTGAGGGGCCCAGTGCTTAGGGGGAAGTCTGCTTGAGATTCTTTCCCTTTGCCCCTCCCCCTGTGAGTGCATGCATGCTCTCATTTAATGCTCTTTAACGCTCTCTAAAATCAATCTTACAAAAAATACCTGTCACCACCCCCCACCCACCTCACTCCACTAACCTTCAGTTTCTTCTCTATAGTTAAGATTTTATGGTTTGCCTCTCTCTCTCTCTCTCTCTCTCTCATTTTTTCTCTTCCTTTGTGTTTATGTTTTGTTTTTTAAATTCCACATATGAGGAAATCATATGGTATTTGTCTTTTTATGACTGACTTATTTCACTTAGCCTAATACCATCTAGAACCAGCCATGTTGTTGCAAATGGCAAGACTTCATTCTTTTTACTTTTTTTAAAATTTTATTTATTTATTCATGAGAGACACACAGAGAGAGGCAGAGACATAGGCAGAAGGAGAAGCAGGCTCCCTGTGGGGATCCCGATGCAGGACTGGATCCCAGGACCCCGGGATCACGCCCTGAGCCAAAGGAACATGCTCAATTGCTGATCCACCCAGGTGCCCCAAGATTTCATATTATAAAAATATATAAAATGTATAAATATTATACATTTGTAATATAATACATGTTATTATATATTTTATATACAATACATGTTATTAAATATATAAATAGTTATTTATATAATATAAATATACCATGTCTTGTTTAACTATTCATTAGTTGATAGACATTTGGGCTCAAAATAAAAAGTATTTAAAAAAAGGCTAGAAAGATATTGTTAGGTCTTATCAATTGTTACTTTGTACAGTCCACAGAGTGAGAATTCTGAAGAAGCAGCTTTAGGGAATCCTGTGCAGGGCAGCTGGGTCCTGCCTCGCTCCAGACCCTTTTGAGCACTGAGGGGAACATCAGATAAGAGAAGTGTCAAGGGCTTGACTGTAATGTTGGTGTCTTTGCAGGTGTCTGAGAGTTCAACTGGTGATGTCCTTGGCTCTTTGGGCTTTGGGGGTTTTGACAAACATCATGGGAGCAGGTTCTCTGGTGCTTCTGTAATCTGGGAACAATGTGGGGAGAGGATGACCGGGTCCCACATGTGCCCATCCAAAGCAAGCAGCATGGCCAACCTTGACCCTTGGGGAGGATACATGGAGGGACTTCCCTGTGCCAGACTCTGCCTTCAGCTCTTCTCATGTGTTCGTCTAGCTGTCGCCTCAGCTCTCTGATCTTAGTTTTACAGAGGCACAGACAAGCACAGAACGACCTTTTTCAGAGTCAACGGTTAGAGGTAGCAAACCAAGCCAATAACCACGATCTTCATTTATAACTGCCCAATGGGCTGGAAGAAGCAACAGAGAAGCTCATGCTTTCTCTGGGGTCTGGAGAAATCCTCAGACTCTGGGCCAGGAGAGGGGGCCATGGGTAAAGGCACAGGAGTTCTGCTCTGCTCCCCACGCATCTGTGTAACCTGCCTTTTGGGGTATCTACATTCACATCTTAAAAAAAAAGATTTACACATCTTAAATAATTTAATCCCTTTCTTCCACAGAAGTAAGTAAGCACTGTTATCCACAATTGTCTTTGCCCCCAGACCTTTTTATGTGATGCATTTACACAAAAACATATGTATATATACCCATACATACGTAATTTTAACCCTACATAGCATGATATACTGCTTGACTATACTTTCTGTTAGGTGCTATTTTTAAGTAGCAGTGAATTTCCAATCTTGGTTGCACATTAATATCATCTTAGGCACTTCAAGGAATAACATTGCCTGGACCCTACTACAGATCAAACAATCCAGAGCCTTCGAGGATGGGGACCTAGTCGGTCGTTCGTTTGTTTGTTCCTCCCTTCCTTCCTCCCTCCCTGCCTTCCTTCCTTGCTTCCTTCCATCCTTCCATCTTTCTTTCCTAAGCTTCCTAGGGAATTTGAGTGTGCAGCCAGGGTTAAGAACCGTTCATCTAGGAGATACTGCCATGTTGGTATTGTAGATTTACTACACCTGCCATCATTCTATAGAATGGGTGCACCGGAATCTATTTACAATTCTCTGTTGATGGACATTTAGTTGTTTCTAGTTTTCCACTGTTATAAATAATGAAGCAGGGAGCTTTCTCGTTTAAACATCTTTGTGTTTCTTAGGCTAAATTCCTAGAAGTTAAATTGTTAGGCTGAAGGGTAGTCACTTGAAAAATTTGATAGGTATTTTCATATCGCCCTCCACAAAGGGTGTACCGATGCAGGCCTCTCCTAACTCTTGCCCACGTGCTGGTGTGTTCTTTTTTTTCTCCTCCTCCTCCTCCCTCTTCTCCTTCTTCACCTTCTTCTTTCCTCCTATTTTCCTTTTGCCAATCTGACAGGCAAGAAATAGCTTGTCTTTTAATTTATATTTCTCTGATTACTAGCTGGGCTGACTATTTTTCTTACACTTATAGACTGTTTTTATTTATTCTTCAGGAAGGGGCACTGCACTGAATGTGGAGCTTGGGGGTTTGGGCATTTCTTTCCCTCGGTTAGTTCTTCAGTCATGTCTCTTCTTCCTTCCAACCATCTATCCATCCATCATTTGTTCATCATCTACCCATCCATCATCCATCCATCCATCATCTATCTATTCATCTATCCATCCATCCATCCATCCATCCATCCATCCTTTGTCCATTTATCCATCACACATCCATCATCTATCCATCTATCATCCATACATCTATCACCTATCCATCTATCTATCCCTCCACCCATCCATCCATCTATCATCTGTCCATTCATCCATCACCCATCCATCATATATCCATTTGTCATCCACTCATCCATCCATCCATTATTCATCCATCATCCATCCATCTATCATCCACCCATCATCATCCATCTATCCATCATCCATTTATCTATACATCATCCATTCATCATCCACCCAACTGTCCATTCATCCATCTGTTATCCATCCTTCCCTTTCCCTTCCCTTCCATCTAAATCCTGAATGTTTTATCCAGGCGAGAATCTTAGCCCCTGCTCCAAGGAGGATGCAGAGATGAACCAAATGGAGGCCATGCCCTCCGGTAGTTCACAGTCTGGGGAGGATATAAGACCCTGACCACAAAGTGAGATAGGGCAGCCTAAGATGGATGTGTAGGATAAGGGCCAAGAGAGGTTGGAGGGGTTCCTCTTTTTTGTCTTTTAAGTAATCTCTACATCCATTGTGGGGCTTGAACTCATGACCCTGTGATCATGAGTCACATGCTTGAATGACTGAGCCAGCCAGGCACCCCTGGAGGGATTCTTTTTGATGGAGGGAATCAGGCAAGATCTGGAAGAGGGATAGTGTTTGATTTGGACCCAGAACAACACCAAGAACAGCTACCATTTAATGAACACAACTTGTATACAGGCACTGGACAATGCATTTTACAGGCAGTATCTCATTTAATCTGGACACTCATTTCTGACCATTCATGTGGGGGCTTTGACTTTTTTAAAAAAGATTTTATTTATTCATGAGAGACACATAGAAAGAGGGAGAGACACAGGCAGAGGAAGAAGCAGGCTCCATGCAGGGAGTCTGATGTGGGACTCCATCCCAGGACTCCAGGATCATGCCCTGAGCAGATGCCTAACTGCTGAGCCACCCAGGCATCCCATCAGGCTTTCTTATTCATGAGCAATAATGGATCTTAGAGAATCCTCAGCTGAGCTCCCTTCTGATGTGAATGATCAGATTTTCTCAGAGAGGGCAAGTCTGATGTCCAAGGTCATATAATGACCTTGTGGCAGAATTGTGCCCAAGGGCAGGGCAAAGAGAGGGGGGCAGATCTTGCTGTCACTGTTCCAGGGCAGATCTTACCTTGGAAACACCTGGGACCACTCAGCTGTTGGGGTGTGGGTACCTGGGCTCCCACCTACAGCCTCACCATGTTATTGGAAAGCTTCAGCTTCATTTGCTGTGAAATGGGAGCTCCACTCCCAGGAGAGGTGTGAGGGTGAAATCTCAGGAGCGGTGAGGAAGGAATGGCCATCCAGAGGGTTCGAGTGGGATCATACTTGGGGCAGCCTAACTTTGCCATTCTTTCTCTCTCACTTGTATATTTGTGCTGGAGAATGCACTGCCAGAGAAAATGGGTGGGAAAAAAAATCTAGCTTTGAAACTGTCACCTGCTGGAGTGACCCTCCCCTCTGGGAATTGCCAGATTGTGAATGAAGCTTTTCCAGCCCTCATGTCCTGTCCATCCCACCAAGGACAGTTGCCTTTCTTTCTTTCTTTCTTTCTTTCTTTCTTTCTTTCTTTCTTTTTTTTTTTTTATAAATTTTTATTTATTTATGATAGTCACACACAGATAGAGAGAGAGAGAGAGGCAGAGACACAGGCAGAGGGAGAAGCAGGCTCCATGTACCGGGAGCCCCACGTGGGATTCGATCCCGGGTCTCCAGGATCGCGCCCTGGGCCAAAGGCAGGCGCCAAACCGCTGTGCCACCCAGGGATCCCGACAGTTGCCTTTCTTAAGGGACACATTGACCAGGCATACCAAAGGGACTGCGTGGGAGCCATATGCCCCAGAATGGGTGTACCAGTGTGTATGTGTGTGTATGAGTGTGTGCGCGCGCCTGTTTGTATGTGTGCATGTGTGTGTGTCTGTGTGTGCGTATGTGTACTAGGTACATGTTTGTGTGTGTGTGTGTGTGTGTGTGTGTGTGTATGCATGCCAGCCTCCCAGGGGAAGAGATTCTTGTCATTGCTTACATGGTTCAGACTATCAGTACAGGGGCAGAGCAAGTACACATGCGTGGTGGACTCTAATCATGAATTTACTTTATATCCATTCATTTGGATCTTTATGGAGCACCTACTATGTGCCAAGCACTATGCTTGACTTGATGTCACAAAACGAAAGAAGCAAGTCCTTTTTTCTATCTAAGATTCAGTTTGCCATCTGTCAAGTCATAGTTTTGAGGGTGGGAAGTGAGTTTACAGTGATGTTTCCCAAAATGCAGTCTGGGATTTTGTTGATGCTCTACCAAAAAAAAAAAAAAAAAAAGTTTTTTTGTGGCCAAACACCTTTGGCAAACACTGCATTAAACAGAGTTAAAAGTTTTAAAAACTTTCAGGGCTTCTCAGAGCCTTTAAAATGCTAATGTGGGACTCAGAGATGGTAATGGTCTCTGGTTTCCAAACTTATTTGATTACTAATCCTGGAATCCTCTTGTCTAAATACAGAGAGGGTGGGCAGCCCCGGTGGTGCAGTGGTTTAGCGCCGCCTGCAGCCCAGGGCGTGATCCTGGAGACCTGGGATCGAGTCCCACATCAGGCTCCTGCATGGAGCCTGCTTCTTCCTCCTCCTGTGTCTCTGCCTCTCTCTCTCTCTCTCTCTCTCTCTCTATGTCTATCATAAATAAATCTTAAAAAAAAAAATAAATACAGAGAGGGTTTCTAGGCCTTTAAGGGCTACTGTTATTATTTGTTCATTCGTTCATTCACTTATTCATCTCAGACATGGTTCTTGAGCACCTATTATATTATATGTCAGGTTGTTTAAGGTGCTGTAGCCACAACAGTGGACAGGTGAAAATTTATTCTAGTGGGGGTGCGATGCGATCTACAAGTACACAAGCGAGTAACATAATTTCTGGGAAAGAAAGCAGATCCTGGGATAGGCAGGTAGGGGTGGAGGAGGCTGTCCAGACAGGGCCATCTGGAAAGTGACACTTGAGCCCAGGGTGATGGGGGCGGGCATGAGGGGAGATGGGGGCTGGAAGCCTTTGTGTTTGGTGCTCTGAAGGGGCTGGGGCATGTGAGACATCCGGGTCCTTCCCTGGGTCTCTGGATCCCACCTTGGGAGGATCCACCACTGGCCCAGCCTTCTTTGTTTTTTAGGGCACAGTCCAGGCCTCAGGGGTAGGCTTCACTGGGTGGCCAGTCAGTTTGATGGGACCAGCAAGACTTCTGGATCCTCACCTCCTGCGTCCCCAGGCCATGCAGTACTATCTCACTGCTAGCTTGTGCTAGTTTGCGGCAGACCGCCCAGCCAGGGTCCCTCCCCGGGCAGCCGGCTCTGAGCACCACGCAGCAGAGCCCCTGCCTGTGTCGCTCCTCGCCCTGTCCCCAGTGCCTGGCACTGGACCCACATTCCCACCCCCCCATCTGCCAGATGGGAAAATGAGGCCAGGAGGCTCCCACAACCCATTCCCTCAGAGGCTCAGCCCAGAATCCAACCGGTTTTCCAAGCCAGGGCTGTGACCTGAGGCTGGTGGGATGGCGGAGAGCAGAGGTGGGGCTTGGGGGCCCCTAGGGCCCTCCTGGGGTCAGGCTGCGACGCTGCCGCGGGTGATTGGGCTCCGGGGAGCGGGTATGGGGCAGGGCCGCGGGAAGCGGTGGGGGAGGAGGAGGGGGCGGGGCGGGCGCAGGGGGCGGGGCCGGGGCGGGCGCAGGGGGCGGGGCCGGCGGAGGGGGCGGGGCCTGCGCGCAGAGCCGGGAGCTTGGGAACGCGGCCCCTCCCGGCCCGGGCCCGGGCCTGCCCCCCCACCCCGACCCCGGCGGGGGCGGCCCGGGACCCCTTTGAGGCGGCGGTCCTGGGAACGCGTCGGGCCGGCCCCCGCCCGGGAGGCTCCATGGCTGCGGCGCAATAACTCAGGCCCCGGTTTGGGCACAAAGCGGCCGCGGCGGGGGACCGGCTGGGAAGGCGCGGGCTGCGGCGCTCGCTCGCGCTCCCCGAGGGGCGCCCGGGCTTGTTCTGCACCGCGGGCCGCCGCCGCCGCCGCCGCCGCCGCCGCCCCTCCGAGCCCGGGGCCCAGCCGGCGCCCGCAGGACTCCGGGGTCCCGGCCGGGGCGGGGGGGCGGGGGGCGGGGCGCGGCGCCTGGCCCACAGCTGGCGGCCGCCGGTGGGTGGGCTGCGGGGCTCCGCTGGCCAGATGTGCCCCTGGGGGGCCCTCGGGGGAGGGGCGGGGCTGCGGGGCGGCGGTGGGCCGCATGGGCCCTCGTGAGTGTCTAATAATAAAAGATAAGTGTCACTGATGGCCTCTGATCACACTAAGTTCATTTGCGCGGCCAGCATCCCTCTGAGGTAGGTGCGGTGATTATCCCGGTCTTCAGAGGAGGAAACTGAGGCACAGGGTGGCAGGTTGAATGCCCAGTGTCCCACAGCTAGGACTGGACGAGATTTGAACGCAGATACTCTGGCTACACGGCGCCCAGGCGTGGTGCAAGGGGTGTATGAGCTCCGGACTGCAATTTTGAGTGCATTTATGTTCAAGAAATTACAGGCAGAGGATTGGCAAACGGATGCGAATAATGATTTTGTGTTTGCCACTTAAAATTCGCTCCTTCACTGAGGAGGTGGGTACTTCTGACTTCATTCATTCCCTGGATGCACACTTCTGGGCTGTGCTAGGACTGCTCCTCTAGCTGGGTGCACCGGGATGAGTGAATAGGGCCAGGTCCCTGCCTTCAGGGAGCTTATGGTTTAGTTGGGGGCAGGGTAGTGAGAATGACAACCAAGTGGGAAGATTGACACCAATACGTCATTTTTCAGGAGAACTCGCTGTGGCTTGTCACCCTTGGGCAGCGCTGGTCCTTAGGAGGGCGTTTCAGAGGACATGAAGTGTCAGCTAGCCCGGGAGGATGAGAGGGAGCTGCAGACGGTGGTACCCTTTGGCTCTGAACTCATTCCCAGGGTTGCCAGCCCCCTGCCTTGGGCCTTGCCTGTGGGGGGAGGACAGAGAAGGCCATGGTCGCAGTCTGTGAGGACCTGAGGGCACAGAATCGGGGAATTTAGACTATGTGTGCCTGGAGAGGCAGGGACAAGTGCAATGGGCTTTTCTGGAAGTACTGGAACACAGGTGAAGAAGGAGGTTGTTCGGCTTGGTGTGGCCTGCTGGTCCCTTCTAGAGAATCTCCAGGATGGGCCCCCATGACTCAAGCATAAAGACTCCTGAAATTTCCATGACCCCTGAGTATCGTATGGTTCCACAGACACCTCCAAGGACCTAGGCAGTAGGTTGGGGGGGGGGGGGGCGCTTGCTAATTTGCCGGAGGAGAAAGGGACATCCAGACCCACAGCCTTGCCCTGAGCACAGGGCACAGCCTGTGTCCAGCCATCCATCGGCCAGGCTGCTTCTTTTCAGGGTCATAGAGGTCTTAACCCCCAGGCCCTAGCTCACTGGAGCCTGGTGCCCACTCTGCACAATGTTAGGGTTGGGGGTGGAGAGGAGATGCAGACGTCCGTTGTCACCCAGGGCTTGGAGCTTAATTCCCACCACCTCCAGCCTGGACAGTGGGAAAATCATTGCCCCTCTGGGCCCACTCTATCTAGAGTTCACTGTGAATTGGGTATCGGAGTGGACTTTATTCTGAATCCCGTCTTCATTGCCACAAACTACCCATTGCATAGGCTCTTGAGCCGTGCAAGGCCTGTCATGGGTTCTGAGTTTGAGCGAGGTTCCCCACTCAGACGAATGGGGTGGGGCCTGTCCGCAGCCACCTCTGTGCATCATATCTTGCCTTCGTTTTGTTAGGAGACTTCCAAGTTTGCTCTTCTCTGGGGAGACAGGTATGGCTTGGGCCACAGGCATAGGGAGAAGGAGTAAGGGCATTTCCTGATATTTGTTACTGAGCTGACTGTGTGCTGAATGCTTTCTACATGATTTCTTTCTTTCTTTTTTTTTTTAAAGATTTTATTTATTTATTCATGAGAGACACAGAGAGAGAGAGGCAGAGACACAGGCAGAGGGAGAAGCAGGCTCCATGCAGGGAGCCCGGCATGGTACTTGATCCCGGGACTCCAGGATCATGCCCTGGGCCGAAGGCAGTTGCTAAACCACTGAGCCACCCAGTGATCCCCTTTCTACATGATTTCTCATGAATCCCCTCAACAGCCCTCCGAGGGTGGTACCATTACGGTTGCCACCCAGCAGGTGAGGAAACTTTTGAGTGTCAGCCTGTGATCCAAAGTCACATGTCACAGCCGGGCTGCCTGACACTGCGGTGCCTGCCTGAGTCACTCCCAGAGCCACCTTCTCCATTCCTGGTGAATGAGCAGGCCTCCCCTCCCCCAGGAGCCCACGCAGGGCTGGGAGACAGACCCATAAACAGTTAGGAACTCGGAGGCTGGTAACACCACGTTCCCCCTGAGGACCCAGCTGGTGGCCAAGTTCACAGCCCCTGACCCTCCCCCCTTCCTGTCTGCCTTGGCTTGCTCCTCAAGTTCACATTGGGGAGAAGCAGCTTGGACAGGTGTGGGGGGGTGGGAGGATGAGGCCAGGCCCTCGGAACATTTGGGGTGGGCAGTGGACAGGACTGTACTTGCTTCCTCGTTTCTTGGGAACTGCACACCCAGCCTGGCCGGCCCCTCTCTTCTGCTAGGTTGCAAGGAGAAGTGCTTTCTGCATTTAGGTTGGGACTCCTCCCTTCTCCTGTGCCCCCACCCCCAACCAGGTCCCAAAAGTCCAGCTGGCTCAGCCCAGAAATCTTGGATGTACTGGTTGGGGGTAGGTGGCCTTTCTAAGGGATTCACAGATTTAAAGGGCCCCATCCTCCCCACCCTCAGGCCTCTGAGCCTGCAGCTTCTCCCCCCTCAACATTTCCCCCTGAGCTTGAGTTTCAAAGCAGGGGTGCCTCCTCCCCTGGGCTAGGTTTCCGGGCTGCCCCTCAACTGGTGCTCATCCCATCCAGGCTGAGAGGCCAGGGAGCAGCGGCTCCTCCTCACCTCCCTCCCTCATCCCTCTCCCTGGGCACCGACCCTCTGCCTTCTCTGCCCTCCACCCCCTCCTGCGCCCGCTTCCTGGAACCCAGGGACCCTGGAGGTTTCTGGACCATATCGAGTTGCCTGGGTGGTTGTTTCCTTCTTCTTCTTCTTTTTTTTTGGGCCATGCAGGGTGGGGGAGCTGGGAGAGAAGCTGATAATTGGGCCAGGGCCAGCCAGGGGTGGAGGCCAGTCCACGTCTCCTTGGGCTGAACTCTGGCCCCCAGCCTCTACCCCCGAGGGGTCTGGGGCCTGGCTTCCCCTCCTGGCAGGGGGACAGCCTTGTTTGGCATTTCCTGCCTCTTTTCCTTTCATTTCACACCAGGTTCCCCAAGGACACCCCTGGGGGGACGTGGGCTCACTCTCCTTTCCCTGGTGACTGGGGCCTGACTGGGTCTGGCATTGCCAAGGTTATGCTGAGCTTAATCCCAGGATGGGGTCGGCTCCACTGCTTCTCCCCACCCTCCTCCGACCACACCTCCCTACTGGGCCCACCTCCAGGTCTGAGCTGAAGGCCAAAGCTGACAGAGATCCTCACAGACCCTTGGCTGGGGGCTGTTGGGTGTGGGGCTCTGGAAGAGGCTGAGGTGTTGGGGGAAACGGAGCCCCCAAGGCCAGGGAGGAGGGAGGAGAAAGAGAAGGACCAGCTCCCTAGGGGCAGGAGCCAGGGCGGACGTCCCCCCTGCAGTTATTTCTGAGGTGATTCTGAGAACCCCTAAGTCTTAGGCAGCCTCTGCACTTCTCGGCCCTGGCCCCCTAAGGCCACTGCACACATGGTTTTGCTTTTCCATGCATCCTCCCCTGGTCCCCTCCCTCTGGGTGCCTTCTGAGCTCCTCGGGCCCCTCCCCCAGCCCTCCTGGGCCCCCTCCTTCCTCCTTGACCCACTTTAGTCCCCTGTTGCTGGGGGAGGGGAGTGCGCAGCCAGCGGCTCTGATCCTGGCTGCCTCCCCCAGCATCCCTTGGGGCTGGCTCTGGATGGAGCCAGCAGGCTGAGCCGGCCTGGCCCCAGGGACTGGCACACGGCGTGCTCCGAGTGGCAGCCTCCCTGCCCCCTCCATGGACAGACAGATCTGGACAGCTGCCCCTGCCTGGGCCCCTGGGAGGCCCTGCCAGGGCCAGGCTCCGGTTTCCCCCAGCCCCAGGGAGCCTGGGCTCCAGAGGTCCCTCCTACCACCATCACCTCCTGCCTCTTTGCCGAGTGCACTTCCCAGAGGGGCCTCTGCAAGGCCAAGCCCAGCCTCCACCTGTTCTTCCCCTAAATCTGCTGGAGAGCCTGGAGTTGGGGTCCCGGTCTGAGCCTGTAGTTCATCTGTGTGACTGAGGGAAAGCCAGCAGCCCTTTCTGGGCAATAAGGGATTTGGGCCTGATGCCTACCCTTTATTGAGCATTTACTAAGTTCTGGGGACTTGGCTAAACATTTTACATGTGTGATCCCATGGTGTGACACCGCAGTGTTGTAAGGCATGCTTTCCTTATCCCCATTTTAAAGAAGAGGCAACTGAGGCACAGAAAGGGAACAGCAGTAGTTTGAGGTCACATGGGCTGGGCTCCACATGGTGTAACCGCAGTGCTTGGAGCCCAAGCAAGCCTGATGACAGGAGTGTTTCTTTGGCTCTAACATTCTAGAATCCCTCCTGATACTGGGGCTGTTTACTGCTCTGGGGCTACTGCTTGGCCCTCTCAGGACTTGAGAGCCTCCCCCAGGGATCTGGCCCCCCAGTCCCAGTCACTCTGTCCTGCATTGGTGTTGCCAGGCTCCCCAAGCTGGCCCCCTGCCCTGTAACAGGCTGCGAGAAGCCAAGGCCTCATCCTGAACCCTAGGCCTGTGGTCCAGGGTCTGGCCACATGCGTGAGCACCGCTCCCAGGACAGGATGTGTCCTGGCTTCCAGTGCTGCCAACTGCAGGTGCCTGGAGTCAGTGGGGACTTTCTGTGCACCCTTGGGCCAGCTCTGCTGAATCCCTTGCACATTCTCTCCCTCCTCCCTTCCCACAGCCCCACCAGAAATCAAAGGTAAAAAATGAGGGTGGACCCAGGAAGGGGCTCCTCGAATTTGGGAGCCTCATCTCTGCGTTCTCTGGCTTTTCCTCCTTGAGGCTCAACATCTGCCCATCCCCTGGGAGCCTTTTCATTTCACCATCATTGTCTTGCTGAATAAAGGAGGGGTGGGAGGTAGTGGGGGGCTCAGGGAGCCAAGTCAGGGCATCTTTTCTTATTTGCTTAATTTCCTTACTCAAATGTATCTTGTGATTAAACATTTTCTTAGCGGCTTGGTCAGGGCCAGGCCGAATTTCTTTTCATAAACATTGGCAAGTGAATTTAACAGCCCTGTTTGTATTAGCTGGAGGTTTCATTTGCATAGCGATTGTTCTTATGAAACAAAATAATCGCTTGCAGTTTTGAAACTGTATAAATACCAGGGTCTGGGGCCCCAGGGCGCATGTGCAGACCTTTCCTCTCTACATGGAAATCCATGAAATCCATCCTGTTTGGGGAGGAATCTCAGCCTCCTGGAAGAGTCAAGTGCTGAGGGTTTTCTTGGTGGAGAGAGGTGTTTCCCGAGTCCTGGGCGAGTCCTGGGCGAGGGTATGGCCTGTTGGGTGGAGCTTGTGGAGGCCGATAAACCACTCCTACACATGTGAACCCTGTTGCAATCAGGGGCTGGCGAGGGGGTCCCAGGGAAAGGGGTGGAAGTATGGGGGGGTGGTCAGCCGCCGGGAGCGGGGTGGGGAAAGCTGCAGACCTGAGCTTCTACCCCTTTATGTTGCTCTTCCATCCTTTTGGATTAAGGTTGCATACGGGTGGCCTGAGGCCCAGGATTGCCCACAGATATGTTTTGATTGGGTTGTGCTGTGCTTTAAAGAAACAAACCAACATTTAAAATTCTGGAGATTTCACAGAAAAACTCATCCGGATTTCTTGCTTATGTCTCTTAACAAATGGACAGAGCTGGGATTGCTAGGCCCGTGGTCTTGCCTGGCAGCGATGCTGGCCGTGGGGGTGGAGGCCGCTCCTGTGGGTGTGGGCAGAGGTCACTCGTGTGTGCCTGCCTGGCCCAGGAAGACCTGGGATCCTGGTTGCAATGGGTCCCACTCAGCCAGTGTCCGCGGGCTGGAGGCAGTGATTTGCTGGGAAGTGCTCTGGGTGCCCTGCTCTGATCTCTTAGGAGATGTATGCTCCAGCCCGGCCTATTTGAGGAGCTTCCCCTGGGCCCAGTGGCTCTGCCCCAGGGGCTGCGGGTTCCAGGCCTCCTGACGTCCATATTGGCCAAGGGCAGGGATCTGGAAAAGGAGTCATTTCGGGAGGTCACACCCTTATTCCCAGGAGCTTGGCTTTGCTCAGAACATTCCTGGCCTCCTTAGCGGCTCCCTTTAGAGCCTACTGCCCCCAGAAGACAGGCGTTTCATGATCTCAGACTATTTTTTAGACGCAAGTGGCGTCTCCTGGCCTGGTCAGCAGGCTTGGTCAGAATGACTTTGTAGCCAATCCTGACACATTTAAAACCTTCTCGTCTTCAGGGGGCCCGGAGTGATACCTATCCATAAAGGGAATGGTTGGATGGAAGGTTCTGGCTGGATCTGGGCCTGCCCCACACCCTAGTCAACCTGACCTTGGCAGCCAGAGCCCTCAGATAATTGATAGCTTTTCTGGAGTCTCCACTTTGTAGGAGGAAAAGTCAGAAGCCACAAAGCAAGTGGATGAAACTGGCTAATGTTGGCAACTTGTTTTCTCTGCGTAGCTCTGCCCTGGAGCCTGGGTGCCCTGGACACCCCGTTGGAAGGTAGATCCCTCTGCTCCACCAGGCCTTTACCATGGACAGCCCTGGGTGGAATCCACACACAGGTCTCAGCTCAGTGCCATTCATATTATGGTCTTCCATTATCCTCACAACACCTCTAAGTGGTAGTATGTTGTCCCCATTTTACAGATGAGGAGCCTGAGGCTCTGAGGCCCCAGATCACACTGCAGTTGAAGGGAGGAGTTGGAATTTGAACTCAGGCCTCCTGGCTCTGATTCCCAGTCCTCCTAACTGTGACTGTATTTGCTTTTAGTTTCTCCAACTTTAACTGGGGAAACCATTCCCACCTCCTAGGGGTATTACAAAGATAAAATGAGCAAAGAAAGAGTTCACTGTGGCCTCTGACCTCTACTCATTAGAGCAGGAATGTGGACTCAGGCATTTTGAGGTTTCTTCAGCTCTTTATTACTGGATGGTGTCATTAAAAGTAACTTTTTCTCCCTTTCTCTCCCTCTAATCTTTGTGATCTGTATTTTGACCCTCTGATTGCTCAGGACTGGATTTCCCCCAGGATCCTGAAGTTGTGAAATCCCCCTGGGGAGAGGATTGCATCTGTGACTGGTTGGGACCTCTCTTGGCAGGGAGTGGCACAGAGAAACCTAAAAGTTCTTCTGGAAAGTGGAAGAGCAAGCAGCCAGGCCAGACATTCGGTTTTGATAGAACTGGCTGGCTGACAAGGGATCGTATGAGTTGGGATGCTTTGGGCCGCAAGACCAAGGTTCAGTCCGGGTTGAGAGCAGCTCCAGCACAGGGGGATGTATCATCTTATAGGATGAGAAGTCTGGAGGGCATGTGGCTACAGAGTGTTTTTGGTGGAATAGTCAGCATTGTCAGCAGGGACCCAGGGGTCTTCCATCTTTATGCTCTGTCCTGCTCAACACGTTTGCTCTTAACCTCAGATATGTCTCCTCGTGGTGAAGAAATGGCTATTGTGGTGTCACAGATGTCACCCCCTTAGTTTCCTGCCATGTCTTTGTCCAAAGACCAGGAGAGAGAAGCTCCTTTACTCGGGCCTGTCTCTAGAGAGGAAGTATAGCTTCTTTAAATGGCTCTGCAGTCCCTTCCTTGTGTCTCACTGGTGAGAATGGCATCCCCTGCACATCCTAGGCCAGGTATGGAGCATCACCCGTGAGGCTCTAGAGAACCCCAGCTTTCCTTGCATTTAGTGGCCTCTGGGGATATCTGAACATGATTTAAAGGGGGTGAATAAGAAAGAATGGGTGGAAAGGCTGCTGGGGAGCTATCAGTGCTGTGTGGGGGACAGGCAGCCTTAGGAGGGTTGTGTCTCTTTCTAGACAAGGTCCTGGGACACTTCCTTCATTTCATATGGCCACTTCCCACACCCTAATCTCTCCAGTCCCCGTTCTGCTCACCTCATGTTCTAGGACTACCCCGTTTCTTTGTACGTCCTTACCTCTGACTGAATTACTCCCCCCCACCCCTCTTCCTAGTGTGGCTGGTCCCTTGTGTCTTTCTGGACTTCGGTCCAGCATCACCTTTCCTGACTGCCTTTCCCCTAAAGTGAGCCCACTACTGCTTCTCTTTCTTTTTTTATGTCACGTTAGTTATTCTTGGTGGGGATTTATGCGTTTGATCACTTATAGTCTCCCTTCTGCCCTGTTTCTCATCTCTATTTGGACAGGGACTGGGTTTGACTTGTCCACGCCTGTGTCATAGGCTTCAGGAGGAAGGCCGGGTGGGGGACAGGAGAGGTAGGGGGTTGTTCAGAAAGCACGTTGTGTGGAGTGAGCATTTAGTGAATATGTACCAGGTGAAGGACCCTTCTGAATTCCTTTCCCTTTCCTCTACCTCCTCTGCTTCTGTCTGCCTCTCCCCTGGCGATCCACATGCCTTTCTGTGTTCCTTGCTCTTCGAGGAAGAAGAGAGATGGACATCTCCATGAGCTGATGGACCGGTTTTCTCTTTACAGCGACCAGATTGCGGGCAGTGGCTTCACCAAGGGCTGGTTCTGAGGAAGAAGCCACCTCTGGAGGTCGGCATGCAGTGGGGGGCCTGTAGTGGGTGGGCTGAGGACCGGAGCCGTGGGGGCCACCTGTCTGGCCCAAGCCAGTGGGCAGCACCAATGCCTGCCCGCACATCTGGACCTGATCCTCACCTACACGGGTCGGGTCACTTTGCCCTGAGGGAAGCTCTTGTCCACTGCTGGAGACTCCCTCAGCCCGTGGGACAGTGGGGTTAGCCCACGTCAGGGGTGTGGAGCCCATCCCACTTCTGGGAACCCCATGCACTTCTTGGTGAGAATGCCAAATGCTCAGTCTTGAGTGGGAGCCAGCTGGTTGTTCTCGACAACACGAAGGTGAAGAGAGTTGGCTGTGGCTCTTCTAAGTTGAAAGACAAGGGATCCGGGACACCTGTGCGGCTCAGTGGTTGAGGGTCTGCCTTCGGCTCAGGGCATGATCCCGGGGTCCTGGGACTGAGTTTTGATCAGGGCTCCCCGCAGGGAGCCTGCTTCTCCCTCTGCCTATGTCTCTGCCTCTCTCTGTGTCTCTCATGAATAAATAAATAACTAAAATCTTAAAAAAATAAAGACAGGAGATCTGAATAATTTTGAAGAAATCCTTGAACAGAGAAGTCAGACTGACTACTTGCAAGTGTCAGATGAAGTGGATTCTGGGAAACCCCACATCCAGTGGATGTTACTACATGTCAGCATGGGAGCAGGATGGGGAGACGAAAGGGCCAGGCCAGGTTGGGCAGCATCGAGGCAGAACGGGGTCACAGAGGGCGTGGGGAATCAGCTGGAAGGCGGGTGGAGCCCCATTAAGGGAGCCTGCCACCAAGCGCTCCCCAATTTGGGTCTGCAGGCTGCCAGAAGCCTCGCTCGGTTTTGAAGGCTGGGGGCCCTCCCTTGGGGTAGAGAAGGCACCTCCCTGGGGCTCCGGACCTCTTCTCCATAGCTGGTTGTGCAGCAGGTTGCAGCCTGGTGCTGTGTGCGCAGGCGGGACCGCGGCGTGTGTACGCGGGTTCACGCGGGCCCGGCCTGGTGCTTGGCGCCCACCCCGGGGACCCTTTCGGGAGTGCGTTGGCTGCGGTATGAGCCTAATGAGCAAAGTGTTAGGTGGTGGGGCTGTGGGTTCCCCACCAGGGCTCAGGCTCCCCAAGGTCCCTAAAGTGGAGCCATTGAAGCTGGTGGAAGCTTTCCTAGTGCCTGCTGTTGCTTTGAGTGTTCTTGCTTGTGTTGCCTTTTCTCTTTCAGTGGGAAGTGTCGGTGTGAGTAATTATATATATTTTCCCAAACTCGAACTATGCTTCATTTAAACTTCTATAAACATGTCTGTATAATTCTAATTAACTGCTCGCATAAAGCCATCAGAAAGTTACATGGGGAAAGCTCATTTGCCAGACTGTTGCCTAAAAGCCAAGGAAAATATTATGTTCTTCCAACAAACGGACTATTCATGTAGACTGTTCCCAAGATAAACAGGAGATACTGAGGACAAGTGAGATTTTAAGCAGCGATGGCCGAGCCTCTTGTAAGTGGCGCTCACCAGAGCGCTGGCAGGGTGGGTGGCTTGATTGAGTGATAAATGCTCTTCAAGAAAAATGCCCCAGACTTGGAATGCGGGGTCAGGACCCTGGAGATGGGCCATCTCATGGTGTTCTTGTTAATGTCCGTGGGCAGGAGGCCACTCGGAATTAGTGAGCAGTCTGAATTAGGAAAGAATCAACGTATTTCTGTCAAGTCCTATCAGCACTTTGTGCTGGGGTTACTAGAAAGTGTGGCCAGGAGTGAGTCTTGGGGCCGCTTTACTAAGTGGGTAAGAATGATTTAAAGCGAACCTTCCTTCCTCCGTCCAATCGGGTAACCCGTGTGTGGTGCTCATGGTCAGGGCCAAGGTCCATGGTAAAGGAGGGCCAGGCTGGGCAGGTTTGGTCAGGGAAGGACTCACGGAGGAAGTGACTTGGAGTGTAGACGTGAAGGGGGTGATGTGACTCTCCAGGCAGCAGAACAGCACGTGCAAAGGCCCAGAACAGCAGAGTGCAGAGGGGGATGTGTGTCTGAGGAAGGCCAGGAGGCCCGTGAGCCTGGGGGCTGAGAGGTGATGGAGAGGGGTGAGTGATGACACCAGAGAGCTGGCTGGCAGGCAGGGGAGTGTAATCAAGCCTTCTATTTTATGCAAGAAGAGGCTTCTGAGCTGCCCGGCCGTTCTCTTTTTTTATTACATTTACTTCACAGAATGAAAACGCCTTGAATACTTCGTAACGCTCGCTCAGTTGTAGAAGATGAGAATGAAACACAAAAATATAGAGAAGAAAAACCCCAGTGTCCCTCCCTCCACCCGGAGGAGGACTGCTGCTGTACTTGGGGGACCCTCCCTTCAGGCACCCTCATTTATCCTGTCCCTCGCGCTCCCTTTCTTGCTGGCCTTTGTGAAGGGTGCCGAGAGACACGGAGCTGAGCCCCTGCTTGGGTAGCACAGGTGATTGGTTTTAGGATTGAAGAGTAAGGAGGTTTTTGTTGTGCCCTTCAAAAACTTGAAATTGGAGTGCCGGTAGTTTTGGAAAGATGTTGACAGCTGAAAAGCCTGTTGAAACAGGAGCCACTGGAGGGCTAATGGTTTTGTGCAGATGACGCTCGGTGCTACCGGCCAGTGTGGATCCTTACTGCATCCAGGAGCTGGATGGAAGCGGTCTTCATTCAATTCTCTCACTTTCCCCCATGTTTTTTCTCCTCCTCCTGCTCCTCCTCCTCCTTTTTAGAGAGAGAGCAGGTGGGGGGCGGGGGGACACAGAGAGAATGTTAAGCAGGCTCCATGCCTAGCACAGAGCCTGACATGGGGCTCAATCTTACAACACTGAGCTCATGACCTAAGCCCAAATTAGGTGCCTGATGCTTAACCGATTGTGCCTTCCAGGTGCTCCCCACCCTCCCTTGCCCCATTTTCTTAATTGCCATTAAATACACACAAATGTACCGTCTTATATATATAAGACATATATATATAAATATTTTATTTATTTATTTGACAGAGAACACAAGCAAGGGGAGGGGCAAAGGGAGAGGGAGAAGCAGACTCCCTGCTGAGCGGGGAGCCTTATGAGGGGGCTCAATCCCTGGACCCCAGGATCACAACCTGAGCAGAAGGCAGACGCTTAACCAACCGAGCCACCCAGGTGCCCACAAATTTACTGTCTTAGCCATTTTAAAGCACACAGCGAGGTGGCATTAAGTACATTCACACTGCTGTGCAGCTCTCACCACCGGCCGTTTCCAGAACTCTTCATCTTATAAAACTAAGACTCTGTCCCCCTTCCACACTAGCTCCTCATTCCCTCCTCTTTCCAGTCCCAGGCAGCCACCATTCTACTCTCTAACTCTATGGAGTTGGTACCCTAAGTACTTCATGTAAGAGCAACACATAGTATTTGTCTTTTGGTGACTGGCTGGTGTCACTTAGCATCACGTTTTCAAGATTGATGCTCGTAGTAGCAGGCATCAGAATTCCCTTCCTTCTTAAGGCTGCAGGATATGTCATTATAGGTACACATCACATTCTTTTATCCCCTCGTCTGTCAGTACACACTTGTGGTGTTCCCATTTCTTGGCTGTTTTGAGAATCATGCTGCTGTGAATATGGGGGTACGAATCTCTCTTTAGGACCCTGCTTTCAATTCTTTTGATTTATGCTCAGAAGTTGAATTGTTGGATCACGTGGCAATTCTACTTCTAAGTTTTTGAGTAAGTGTCATACAATTTTCCATAGTGGCTGCTCTGTTTTACATTCCCACTGAGGGCTCGCAAGGCTTCCGGTTTTTCCTCATCCTCATGAACACTTGTTTTCTGGTTTTCCTTGATAGTAGCCATCCTAATGGGTTTGAGGTGATAACACTGTGATTTTGGTTTGTGTTTCCCTAATAATTGGTGATGTTGAGCATCATTTTGTGTATGTATCAGCCGTGTGTCTATCTTCTCTGAAGAGATGTCTATTCAAGTCCTTTGCCCATTTTTATTTTAAAATTTATTTATTTTTATTTTTCAAAGATTTATATATTTATTTGAGAGAGACAGCACAAGCGCACAAGCAGGGGGGTTGGGCAGAGGAAGAGAGACACACAGAGACAGAGAGAGAGAGAGAGAGAGAGAGAGAGAGAGAAGCAGACACGTTGCTGAGCATGGAGCCCCATGTGAGGCTGGATCTCACAACCCTAAGATCATGGCCTGAGCTGAAATCAAGAGGCAGATGCTTAATCAAATGAGCCACCCAGGTGCCCCCTTTTGCCCGTTTTTTAATTGGATGGTTTGTTTTTTGGGCTGTTGAGTTGTAGGAGTTCTTGAAATATTCTGGATCTATGGTTTGCAAATATTTTCTCCCATTCTGTGTCAATTTTCTTTTCATCTCACTCAACTCCATGAAGCCAGTACCATTGTTATCACTGATGGGCAATCAGGGAGGTGATTGGTTTTCCCCAAATCACGCAGATGATCCAGGACAGAACTGGAGCCTCACTATTTTATGAGAGTTAAGGTTGAAGAAGCTGTAGGCTGGCCTCATGGAGACCCACGCCAAGGCATGTGGTGTGCCTTGTCCTGACAATGAGACTCCCTTGCCCCCTTCCTTCAGCGGCTTGTGTGGCCCCCGCTGCTGTTCTTCCCTGGGCTGTTTCGAGGTGTCTGTCTCTCCGATGATGTGCTCTCTGGAAAGGAGGTTCTCTCTTGGTCCTCTGGGCTGGGTGGAGCAGAGGTGGATGCCAGGTGCACATAGAGCTGGGCCCAGTCCCTGGCCCGTGGCAACTCATTTTAATAACCAGGAGGCTTTATTATATGCAAATTCTTCTGAAACCTTCTCGGGCCTTAGAACAGGGACACGTGGAGCCACCTGTGTCTTATAGGGCCTCCCGGGTTAGATCTGGAGGTTTGGGTCTGCTTTTAGCTGCTTCATTCATTCATTCACTCCCTCACTCATTCATATTGAGGTGTGATTTTTTCCAGCAAGGAGATTCCCCTGGTCGCAAGTTTCCGGAGGCACCCGGTACAATCTAGACTCCAATTAGCTTAATTGCTTCATATTAGACTTCTTAGAAAAGATTTTTTTTTCCGGCTGACAGTTATGGTTCCAGG
The DNA here is from genome assembly GCF_048418805.1 of Vulpes vulpes. Lineage (NCBI taxonomy): Eukaryota > Metazoa > Chordata > Mammalia > Carnivora > Canidae > Vulpes > Vulpes vulpes. Next base: position 145,138,978 of record NC_132781.1, read on the forward strand.
AACATCTACCCCCACCGTCTTCCTTCCTGCTTCTTCCTATTTCTCTCAACTTTTTTTTTTTTTTTATTTCCAGGACTGGCCTACACCTCAGCCCTGTTATTCCCAGGGCGATTGCATCAGTTTGTGTTGGAATGGCCAAAGCAGGGTGGAGAAAACACCAGGGGGAAAAGAAATTTATACGTGATGTATAAGTTTTATATATAAAGCATCTTCATATAAGTTTCATATACAGATCGTATATATAGGTAATGACATACATCTTTTTTAAGCAGGAGCTTCCTTTTTTGGTTGTGGGTGTCTTTTTCAGGGAAAGCACTGGACACAGACTCTACCCTGAGTTCTGACCGGGTCCCTCTTCCTTTTGCCATCAACTCCAGATTTTTTAAAAAGTACTTTTCAACAACCGGAGGAAACTGTTACATCCTGATTGACACACAGGATGTCGAAGCAGCATTCTTGCTGTTAAGTGATCAGGATCTCAGCCAAGGGAATATAATGAAATCCACATAAAAATTTATTTACCTAATGAAAATCCTGGAGTAATGCATAAGTGGTTCTCTGATAATAAAATGCAAATCTCAAACTATAACCAGGAGGACAATAATCTTCATTAAACGTATTGTCTAGAGGAAGCCCATGACATCCACTTAACAGTGATTTGATTTGTTTAGTAATTTCCACGTAATATTTAAACTTTATTTCGAGCCTTAAAAACCCGCCCACGAGTTTCTTTCCCTTCTGGGAGAAGGGCAGCTGCTAGTGGGTGAGGGTGCCAGCCTGGCGGATTCTCAGGCCTGTGCCACAGGGCACCCTGGAACAGTGTCCTTTCCTAGGCAGCTCGGTGTCTGCCCAGGTTGTGGGGTCCAGAAAGAGACAGCAAGGGGTCGGGTTTCCTTCTGCTCCGGGGCCCTAGAAAAGCTCCTGTTCTGCAGGAGAATGTAAGATCGGCGCTGGAAAGGCTGGGAGAGGGGAAGGGGGTCTCCCACTGCTTACAGCAGGTGCTCTGGCCTCCCCGGCATCCCACCAGGGCTCAGGACCTCAGTGAGCCTCTGCCATCATTCGAGAGCACCGTGTGGGCATCTCTGCCTGGCGCTCCCTTGGCCCAGGAGCATCTGGGGGCAAACCCCTTTGAGGACTGGAGGGAGCCGATATTGGAAGCGGGTTGGAAGTGCTATGGAAGGCTGCCCTGGGTTGGAAACCCTGTCTGATCTGGTCTGCCACGTGTAAGCTAGGTGATGGCGGGCGTGGTCCTCACAGCCTGTGAAGCTCAGGATCCTCTTGGGGAGGGACTCTAATCTCCACCTCCTGGACTGCAGTGAGGACGCCTGGGTGGGGTTGGGCTGGGGGCTACAGAGCTTTGTGGGCTCATGATAGGGAAGAATTTGTATCTGGGGCCTTCTGCCCAGTTTGAAACTGATGACCTAAGCCCTAGACAAGAAAAATGAGCCTTTGGGATTTTTAATTCTTGACAATTACAAAATTCCAAATAAACAGCAGATTAAGACGGTGTGTGTGTGTGTGTGTGTGTGTGAAGTCTTCGCATCAAACATAGTGATATTAATACTCTTCCCTGACCTTCTGTTTTTCCTCCTTTTCTTTTTTTTTTCGTATTGAGTTACAACTCCTCTTTTCCTCTTGGAACGTTGCAGAGCATTTGAAAATGCACTAAAATGAAAAGAAGCTAACAATTTACCAATAATCTCAATCCAAAAATCTCTTTCCAAAGACAGCTCGGGATTGGGGTTCGGAACACAGGCCTGTTCGGATACCAGCTTGGAGCTCAGTAGCTGTGTGGCCTTGGGTGGCCGCCTAGTCCTCTCTGAGCCTCAGTCTCCTCGCCTAGAATGCAGCGTTAATGCCATTTTTCTGTGGGGTAGTGAAGATTAAACAAGATAATGTGTGTAAAGGGCTTAGCGGAGCGCTGGCACTTAGTCCGTGCTTGATAAATGGGAATGGCTTTGTTGCCGTATGAGAAAAGGTTGCCCTGAACAGAGGCCCCGTGAAATGGAGAAGTCCGGCTGTTATCCAGGTAGTGCTGCCAGCCGGCCGGCGGGCCAGCCAGCCTTAATGCCTTGAGCTTGCATCCAAGGCCTGGCTCGGGTTACCCCGGGCCCATTAGCGACGCTGGTCAGAGCTGGGAGGCTCTGAAGTTCAAGGTCGGTCACAGGCCTTGTCCCCCACACGGGCCTCTCGGCTTTGCCCAGAGTCATTAGTCACCGGGGTGGCCTGATGGGAGAGTGGGAATGACTCAGTGCCGCCGATCCCCGCTTCTAGGCCGCACCCCAGGGCCGAGCCTTGCTGGTGGAAGGTCCACAGTGACGGCCACGCAGAGAGATTGGGGATCCATTCACCCGTCTGTTAAAAGAAGTCACACACTGATTAGCTGGCAAAGCCATTGAAGGAAGCAATCTGAGCCTCAGTTTTCTCCTCTGCTAAATGGGGATAGCAGGAGTATCTTACCTCTCATGGATGCTTTGAGGATGCTGTGCGGTTCAAATTGCTTATAACTTGCAGTGGGCAGTGCTATTATCATCTCCCCCAGAAGAAAGGGTATGAAGGGTGGGGCCAGGGGAAGCAGGGAGATGGAAGTTGCTAGAAGAGCAATACAAGTCTCATCCCTTCTGACCCACCTGGGTGCCTTGCAGTGGGACATGCATTTATTTGCAGGAGGGAGGATGAGGGAGCAGTGTTCTGGCCAAACACACCTGTCTTTAGAAACTCTTGCAGGGGAGACTTAGGCAAATGGGTGACCTTTCAGCCCAAACGCACCCATAGTTTTGTGTCTTGGGTGCTGTCCCCCACATGCCAGGTTTTCTGCACACGCTCTTGTTGTATCTGATGTATCAGTGAGCCGGCCAGGGGACTGCTGGAGGGCTCTTTCACCTTTCCAGCTCCTGCCCACTGTAGGACAGGCAATGTGGTTTCCTTTAGGAACCATCTCTGGGGGAGATGGAAAACCACAGAGGGCATTTGGTACATCCTCCAGAGCCAGACCCCTTTTGTGGGTGTCAAAGCAGACTCTCGGTGGCCAGTCTTTGAGCATAGCTTCGAGGCTGCAGAGGGCCCAGGGCAGTGGGGGGTTGTAATACCCTGAGGCCTGTGGAGCCCAGAAAGGGAGTGGAGTGACAGCCAGCCGAGGCCTTCACACACCGGGTGCCAGGGAGAGGGAGGGAGGGGGGAAAGAGAGCGCGCGCGCGTGAGAGCGTGTGAGCACGGCAGGGGCAGAGGGGGCTGCCAGCCAGGGACAAAGACAGAGACAGAGAGAAACAAAGGAAGAGAAAATCTCCTCCTGGTACAACCTGTGGTTTAAAGAAAAATGTGGCTTGCCACCCCACAATGCTTTAGAGCAAAACTCTCAGTTCATCCAATAAAACAACAACAACAACAACAACAACAACAACAACAGGACCTTTCAACTTGCAAGGCCAGGTGTGACAACACCCTTATCTGATCCAGCTCTGCTGGGCTGGAAGCTTTCCCCACCCATGCATGGAATGAGTTTAAGAAGAATCGGAGGCAATCAGCTGCTGCCAAATTTCGGAGCAAACATTTTTCTTTCTGGATTTAAATAATTGCATTGCATCCCCGGCTCTGGTTCTCCTCTAAAACCAGCCCCAAATGACATTTGGCAGGCTAACGATGGTCTGGTTTTTTCCCCCTCCTCCCTCTGGGGCTTTCTCAGAATATTTTCCTCAACGTCTGGGTAGCTGGCTTTTAAACCAGTTCATTTTTTTTTTTTTTTGGTTCAGGTCTCAAATTTTATTAAATTTAAATTTTATTCCATTTCAGGCTATAAAATCTCCAAAAGTGGCTTTGAAAGTGAACAGGTTTTGGCATGCTGGAAATAGGTTACCTCCAATGCAAATAAAACAGTCTAGCTTCCGAGGAGAACAAGCCTCCAAGGCTTGGGAAAATGCATGGGGTGGTTAGAGACCGTGGCACAGAAATGGTCAGAGACCAATTTAAAAGCACATATATTTTAAATGAAACATTCTGTGGACATATGGAACCAATAGCTTTGCCAAAAGCTCAATTCTGGGATCAAGTCTTCAGCGCTCAACTTTAATCTGACTACCCAAGGTGATTTTTTAGCAAATGAAAGCTCCTTTTTGCTTTTTAGTCTAAAGGGAATCTTAATACATTTTTAAATTATTTGGCATTTTGAATTAATTTTCTTAGAATGAAACGAGATTCTTAAATTGGGATCTTGTAGGGAAAAGACAGCCAGGTAATTAGTGAGCCGATCTCCTTTTCTGACACACGGATGGGGTGGGGGGGAATTGAACTCCAACCAAGGTGCACACAAAATCTATTTTAGAGCAAAAATTTCAAAGTAAGCAACACCATCTGTTCTTTAATTATTTCTCCTTATAAAAAAAAAGTCGCTAAATTTATTTGGGTTACTTAGTTGGAAAGAAATGTCTTTAAGACACTCAGAACTGGAGCTATTAAGGCAGATTGTCAGCTCTGATTTGCCAGGTATCCAAGAACTCAAAATAGTAAAGGCATTTGAGAATTGACTTTCTTTTCCAGTGCAACTTGCTCTCAGGCAGGGCATGGTTACCGGACATTTGGGGGACATTCTTCAATTGCTCCTATTTGGGGACAGGCGCTATGGGAGCCAGTGGAGGGCTCATGCTCTGGGAGGACAGTGTGTAGGGGGTGTGAAGTGTAAAGCTTTGTCTTTTCATCAGTCGATGGGGGTGTGGTCCCCCAGAGTGAGGTTAGGCCGCTGGGATCCCTGTCCCTTCCAGAATCCTCAAAATCTATCCATCCATCCAACCTTCCATGATCCATCCGACAAATATTTATTTAGGGCTTACCATGAGCTGGGCACGATAGTAGGCCCAGTCCCCATGGAGTGGATAGTCTTGGTGGAAGAGATGGTAGTCATCAACTACTCACACTGATGAGCCTGTGAATACCTCTTTGGAGTCTAGACCAGCACCGTCCAACAGACCTTTTGTTGATAAAGGGAATGTTCTGTATCTGTGCTGTCCAGTGTAGTAGGAGCCACATGTGGCTGTTGTGCCCTTGAAATGTGGTAGTGCGGGGCACCTGGGTGGCTCAGCAGTTGAGCGGCTTCCTTTGGCTCAGGGAGTGATCCTGGGGTCCTGGGATCGAGTCCCACATCAGACCTGTGTCTCTGTCTCTCTCTCTCTGTGTCTCTCATGAATTAAAAAAAAAAAAAAATTTTTTTTTAAAAAGAAATGTGGTAGTGGGACTGAGGAGCCCCTATTTTAAATTTCATTTAATTTTAACTAAAATAGCCCCGGGAAGCCTACAGCTATCATACTGGACACACCGGATCGGGATCATCACCAAGGAACTGGTTTGAAATGCAGATTCCCAGGCATCACCCCAGATTTGATGCCTCAAATCTCTGTGAGTGGAGCTCAGGAATCTTGAATTTTTACAATGCCTCCTGGTAATTCGCTGCAGAGGGAAGGTAGGCTTGGCTGGATGCTCAACTGCCATTCAGTTGGGGGGTGGATACGGTAAGGAGCAGGGGAATTGGATTTCAAGTGAATAGAAAGCTTCCTGGAAAAAGGGATGATAGAACTGAGACTGAACCATGAAAAATTTGGGGAAGAGTGTGGGCCTGGCATGGGGGAGGGGGCCCATGGTGCTGATAGAAGTGCCCAGCGCCACCCGCCAGCCCCCAGAAGGCTTGGCAGGCTGGATGAACTTGGGAGAGGCCAATGTGTTAAGCACAGAGAAGTGGATTTGTGAACTGAGCTTACAGAGGTTGGAAGACCTGGTATTCCAGCTGTGTGATCGTGGACTAGTGTCTTAACCTCTCTGGGCCTTGATAAAATGGAGATAGCCATACTTTTCTCCTCACTTATCTAAAGGGTTCCAAAGGACAGAAGGAGTAAAAGTGCATGTACTGAGCACAAATGTGCTGAAAACAACCATGGGATTGGAGGGTGGTTTTGAATTTATTTTCTTGTGTTCTTTCCCCTTTCCCCAGTTCTCCTACCTCTAGGGCTCTAGCTCAGCCTGTGAATTCCTCCCTGAGCGTGGCTCTACCCAGGTCTTGTTTAGACTAAGGCATGTGGCGGTACCTGTGGCTCTGGGACCTAGACTCTGGATTGGGGTCAGGGACCCATGTTCCAGTTCCTGCTCTGCCTCCTGGGAAATCCTCCCCAGCCCTGCATGTCTCTTTACTGAGTCTGTAATCTTGCAGGCCTCTTCCAGAGCCCTCATCCGGAGCTCCCCGATGGGCCAAGAGGGTGGCCACTTCTGCAAGTGCCTTTTAAAATCAGATGTAACCAATGGCCTTTTGGGGAAAGACTTCATAGTAATTTTAGCTGTGTCTTTTCTATTGTCTAGACCTAAGATCAGCATTTTAGGGAAAATTGTCGAGATAACTCTCCCCTGCCTACCTTCTGCCCTCCCCTCCCCATTGCCAGGACTCTGTGCACCCCCCTGACCCCAGAACGTCAGGTGGCCAGAGCTTCGGCCGAGCCCCAGCTATTTGGCAACTGAAAGTTTTGTCCCTGGAAGACGCCAGACTTATTTTGAGATCGCAAATGTGGTGGATGCTTCTCTGCTGGAAAGACACCAAGTGTCTGGTCTCATATGGGGGGGTGGTATTTTGAGGGGGGGTATTAGCAGCTTCTTCTCTAAAATAGACACGTGCTTCTCTTCCTTCTCCGGAACTTTTGCAGCCTGCGCTGTCCCCCCGGTACTTGGGAGAGCGCCTTAAGCGTAGTCATTGGTCAGTATAGCTTAGTTATTGCTATTGTGGTTATTTTTTTTTTTAAATTACTTATTTATTTGATGGAGGAACAGAGAGAGAGCACAAGCAGAGAGAGCAGTAGGGGCAGAAAGAGAGGAAGAAGTAGGCTCCCCGCTAAGCAGAGAGCGAGACATGGGGCATGATCCCAGGACCCTGAGCTACCCAGGCGCCCCTAATGTGGCTATTTTATTGTTATTATTAATTTCTGTTTTTCCAGGACTGAAACAGTGCCCAGGTGTGTCCTCTAGACAAAGACACTTACAATGATCTCTTTGGAATCTTCTTTTTAAAAGAACATCCGAGGAGAGCACTGTTTGACTCAAAGGAATGAATAGCTAACAGTAGAATTTTAGCCACCCAGGTAAGACAGTGACCTGCAGGGAAAGAGACCTTCCCAGCGTCTCTCATGTCATTTTGACTCAATGCCAAAGAACATACTCAGGGGCTCCACTGAAACACTGGAACAGAGGTTGCAAACTGGTTATCTCAGGACCCACCTCCAGGGCCAGAATATTTTGTTTTGCTGACCGCTCGGGATTAAAATTTGTTTGGAATCAGAACATTGCACATAAAATTCAGAAAAGTTTGCACACAAAAGAATCCAAATTTGTAGCTTCTTTTCAAAGTAATCGGAAGATCTGACTGGCCTGGCACTACTGCATAAGCAGAGATCGGCTGGGGCTGCCCATGGCCACGAGGGCGTGCGTGCTGTCGAATGCCACAGTTCCACTCGTCCCTGCTGTATTATGGCGAGCCTCGCTCCCCACTTTGTGTTAGCTGGCTGGCACCAGAGTTCTCAAGCACCGCCAGTACTCGAGGGTTACGTGAGCTGTGGCAGTGACAGCTCCCACTCCAGCCCTGCTTCCTGCTTGCTGTGTGACTTTGCCCCAGTCTCACCACCACTCTGTGCCTCAGTTTCCTCGTCTGTCCAGTGGGACTTTGGACCGGATCAGCGGTTTCCCACAGTGCTAAGATGAACCTGCCAGGAGAGGCTGAGAGGTGAGGTGCTGGGCCCCCATGTCTTCTTGCCTTTATAAATGAAGGTTCTACATAAGACTTCTCTGGCAAGGTCAGGGAAGTGCTTAACAGCGGCTGTGAGGCTGTGAGATCACTTCCTGTTCTGACCTCGTGTCAAGATCTGTCCATCCTGGGATGTCTGGGTGGCTCAGTGGTTGAGCATCTGCCTTTGGCTCAGGTCATGATCCCGGGGTCCTGGGATCGAGTCCCACACTGCACTCTCCTCAGGGAGCCTGCTTCTCCCTCTGCTTATGTCTCTGCTTTTCTCTGTATATCTTTCATGAATAAATAAATAAAATCTTAAAAAAAAATCTGTCCTGCTGTTGCCCCAAGGGGAGTGACTGAGGGTGTCAGGACAGGGAAAGGATCATAATACTTTTATTATTGATAATTAATAATACTAATGATGGCTGCATTTACTGACCAGCATTGTTCTCTCATGAACATAGATGCTCTCCTCATCTTGTAGTTGGTGAAGCTGAGGTTCAGAGAGGTTGAATGACTTGCCAAAGGTCACACAGAGGATAAGTGCCAAGGGTCAGAAAGCTACAGGCCTGGGTCTGTTTCGTTCCAGACCCTGAGACCCTGACAGCATGCTGTTCCACTGGGGTGGCTTGGGAGGAGGGCGTTCTCATGTACGTGTGTGGGGAGGAGAGCCTCAGGAGGGCTGCCTGGCTGCAGAAGGGAGGCCAGCGCTCTGTGGCCTGCCAAGCTGTGAATTATTCATGTGTGTGCATGTGCATGCGTGTTTTCTTTTTTTAAAAATATTTAATTTATTTATTAGAGAGAGAGAGAAAGCACAAGCAGGAGGGAGAGTCCGAGGGGGAGAGAGAAGCAGGTTCCCCGCTGAGCAGGGAGCCTGATGCAGGACTCGATCCCAGGGCCCTGGGATCATAACCTGAGTGGAAGGCAGATGTCCAACCAACTGAGCCACTCAGGTGCCCCATGAGTGTTTTCTAGTAAGCTCCACACCCAACATGGGGCTTGAACTCATGACCCTGAGATCAAGAGTCACGTACTCTGCTGACTGAGCCACCCAGGCTCCCCTTTCTGTTTTATAAAATCAATCAATCATTCTATCTATCTATCTATCTATCTATCTATCTATCTATCTATCTATCTATCATCTATCTATCATCCTTCATCATCTATCTATCTCACCAATATTGGCTTATAAAACTCTCTGGATCAAATTGTGTAGCCAACCCGGTGAAACAGGGCCCCCAGGGGAGGCACCCGGAGAGTTGGGAGTAATTTTGGTAGTTCATCACTGAGCATGCTTCCTGTCCGTGCCCGAGATAGGGAATCCCACCCTGTCCTTGTCCGCCTCCAGAGCCCGCACCGTCGTCGGCAAAGCTAGTATAACTCACCGAGGCTCACCACACTCAAGCTGCTGGCTCTCCATTTACCAGGTGGGCAGCCCCGTGGGAAGTAGGTTAACCACGTCCATGTACAGATGGTGCTTGGAAAGGCGGGGTTACGGGCCTGGTCTGGGGTCCCCGGCTGCTGAGGGCCAGGCTGCGACCGTGACCGGGGCCTTCTCCGAGCCAGTGCTCAGCCCCTGGGGGCACGGCCTCCTGCTTTCCCCTGCACTGTTGCTTCCTGAGCTGTCCGGGGTTTCCAGGAGGAAGAGGTGGGGGTTCAGCTAATCCTGCTAACATCCTTGAGCGATGAGGAGGTGTTTATTTTCTTCCTTCAGCTTCTTCTGGGGAAGGCCGAGTGAAGCCTCCTCCTGCCTTTTTCTGCCCAGTAGGAGGGGTGCAGACCCTTGGCCCTTGCCTGGGGGAGCGCTTGGCCCTACCTGGGTGGGGGATAATGGTGGGACCGTCCTGGGGGCTCAGCTACCGCGCTGCTTCCCCCTCCACGAGGGCTCAGTGGTGGCTCACGGCGGAAGTGAACTCTGGATGACTCAGGCCAAAGGGAATTTAGTGGGAGGTTAAGGGGGAGCTGATGGAAGACCCCTTCCTTCCATCCCCTGCTATGCTGTGCTCCAGGATCAGTGTCTGGGAAGGTTGTGAGCCTCTAGCCTGGCGGGGTCCTAGGGGAGGGGGAGGCATTTTTGCCTGACAGTCCATCGAGTTCCAAATGGGTAAGAAGTGGTTCCCTTGGGCACAGGCCGGGTGCTGATAGCAGAGGCTGGGGCACTGGGCACCCGGTGGGTGACACACTTGCCTGTCACAATGCCTTGCTAGGTTGCCCGGCCATCTTGGAAGGCTCCAGCAGCCCCCAGGGGCAGGATGCAGGGTGGGCTTGGGGTGAAGGGGACCACTGCCTATTTGGCTGGCTTTGGGCCATCGGCTGGGATTTACCAAGTCACAACTTCTAGGGTGCCAGCATGGGCTCGGGCCTTGGGGGGAACCCGGTGTAGTGTCTTTTTTGTGCAGACAGGGACATGGGAGCCAGGAAGGACACAGTCCTGTAGCCTTAGCATGGCCAGAACACAGGAGGACACCAACAAGGGACGGGTGACACAGTGCTGCTCCCCAGAATGCAGTGCGGGTACCTCTGGTGGTGTGGCCAGGGATTTTAAGGACAACACATATAACCTTAAAATTAATTGCTAATGGATACACAAGGCACTAAAATCAAAACACCCCCAGCCACCCACTTCCTCTCCCTGGAGGCCACTGGTGTTACTGGTTTCTTGTCCCAGAAGGATTCGGTGTGTGTGCGCACACAGGAAAAACATACATTTCTCTCTCCCCCTACCCGTACATATGGAAGTGTGCCTGCAATCCCTCACATGTTCATACTCTCCAACCTGTTAGGTGTGATTCCAAACCAGTTAATTGAGCGCGCCACTTCTGTGATTTGTGCATTAGCTTTATATTCCTGAGGTGTCACGTACCTGCCGTACGCGTTCAGCTTGATGAAGTTTCGTGAACTGAACACATCCGCAGAACCAGCATCAGGTCAGGAAACAGCCTGGCCAGCTTCCTGGAGCCTGCCCCCCAGCCTCGTGCCCCTGGCCAAGAGTAACGGCCACCCTTACACGAACACTTGAGGTCTGAATATCTGTGTGTTTCTTTTGACGTGTATACATTTTTTAAAATTATATTTATTTACTTGACAGAGAGAGAGCGAAAGAGAGTGAGCATGTGCACACAAGCAGGAGGAGTGGCAGGCAGAGGCAGAGGGAGAAGCAGACTCCCTGCTGAGCAAGGAGCCTGACGTGGGACTCGATCCCGGGACCCTGAGATCATGACCTGAGCTGAAGGCAGATGCCCAACCGACTGAGCCACCTGGGTGCCTCTGTTGCCATGTGTTTTTGAAAAAGTTATAGGAGCTCATCCGACTTGAGATATCCCAGGGATTATTGCTTCGGATGAAAAAGTCCTAGGTCCAAGGCTCTCCATCTGAGGAGACCAAGAGTTGCCTTTTGTTTAATGACCATGGGACCAGCCTGAGGTTACTCCTGGGGCCACGGGGGCCTTGTCTCCTCCTGCTGTGGCCTTCAAGCCTAAGCTCCCCCATTTCTTACAAGACATGACTCATCTGGAGTGGACATCCCGAGGGGAACCCAAGGGAAATGCCTTGACATTTGCTGGCCTATGTGCCTCAGCCTATACCAGTAACATTGGCCCTGCCGCCTCTGTCTCTCCTCCGTAGTGAGGCACGAGGTACCTAGATTCCATGGGACATAACCGGGTAGAGGAGGTACATGGGTGCCTGGCAGCTGGGACCCTCTGACCCAGTGGTTTGCCGTGTGTGGGGTTTAGAGCCGGACAGACCTGCCTTTGAATCCCAGCTCTGCCTCTTGTTGGCTGTGTGACCATGGGTGAGTGTCTTAACCTTTCTGAGCATCGGTTTCCTCACTAGGGAAGTGAGAGGATGGTTAGAAACTGCCCCACAGGGTCACTATGAGGATCACACGAGCCCACCGTGTGTTGAACACCCAGCCGGGTCCTTGGTGTAGGTGCTCAGGGAACAGTTGTACTTGTCATGGTTTCGACGGTCATGCTGCCGGAGGTCTCCTCCTTGTCCCAGGCCTGGAGCTGCAGGGGAAGTGGCGGACAAGAGCAGGGACAGCAGCCGGCTTCTCTGCCCCTGTGGCATCCGTCCCAAATGAGCAAATGGCTCTCAGCGGGGCATGGAGAACGGAATCTCTCCCTGGCTGGCTGTGGCCGGCCAGCCCCAGGGCAGCTGTCCTGTTCCCAGATCCAGGGTTCCAGGCTGGGTGGCTGGGGCGGGCAGGTTGGGCGGGGGCCTGGGCAGCTGACAGAGCCTCCCGGGGCCTAGGAGGCCAGCTGCAGCCTTGCAGCCTTGGAGTGGAGCAGAGAGCCAAATCATCACTTAACCCATTCTGTTCCTGCGGGAATGGCTGCTCTTCCAGGCCTTGAAGGGGCTCCCCTTGTTTTTTGGTTGCCTCATGTGGCCTGTGAGCTCCTTGTTCGACGGGGGGTCTCCAGCAGGCAGGGTGTGGACTATATCTGGCCTGAAATTTAAAAATTGTTTAAAAAAGTTTAAAAATTGCAGTGTTTCATATAAACATTCAGATCTCTGGCCTTCCGGGGAAATTTAGAAGATCTGACCCTGCTGAGCGTGCTCCCGGGCAGCAGCTCAGTTGAGCCAGGGGTGGAGACTGTCTCCCCCTCTTCCCCTCTTCATCTCTGGTGCCCCTGTGCGTGTTTGAGATCCTGGCCCAGAGGAGCCTGTCAAGGTCAACTCCAGCCTCCCCTCCTCGCTGAGCCTTGAATTTCCCCGAGGGTCTCTCTAGCTCTGCTTGACCCCCTCCCATGCCGGCAGCCTCACTACCTCCTGAGTGCACCTTCTCCGGTAGCCTCTGCTGTTAGCATCCTGTCTGTTCCTTCCTGCAGTCTCCCTGTAGGGACTTCCACGCGCTGGTCTCCGCTTGACCCCTCGGGGCCACAGAGCAAGCTCGGTCCCTCTTCCCCATGACAGCCCTTCAGATGCCTGAAGTCAGCCCTGCACCTGCCCCTCTGGGCTCAGCGGCGTCTGTTCCTTCCCTTTGCCTCCCAAGATGTGGTTTCAAGACCCCCCCATTATCCTGGTGCACCTTCTTGGCCACCTCCCTGGTGGCTCTGAGCCTCTCGCAGCTGGACTTTCCAGCGCTGCCGTGCACACCTGGGGGTGGGGGCGTGAGGACACGCGGGGCAGGCCCCCTGTTCTGTTACAAAAGGAAATGCATGGAAACTGTTCCTTAAGGCCAAACTCCTCAAAACACCTACAGTGTTTCCAAGTGGGGTGTGATGGGTCAGTTTGATTTTTCTCGGTGTGACCGCCTGTATTTGAATTTTTTTCCCCTGGGGGATTAAAAAAAAGGTAAGAAAAGCAAAGGGCTGGGGATGAATTGGCTTTAACCAGCTGGCAGGGATCCCTGGGTGGCGCAGCGGTTTAGCGCCTGCCTTTGGCCCAGGGCGCGATCCTGGAGACCCGGGATGGAATCCCACGTCGGGCTCCCGGTGCATGGAGCCTGCTTCTCTCTGCCTGTGTCTCTGCCTCTCTCTCTCTCTGTGACTATCATAAATAAAAAAAAAAAAAAAAAAAAAAATAACCAGCTGGCAGTGTTGCCTCCTGGGGCGAGGCCTTGGCTGGGAGGGAGAAGAGACGAGGTGGGGAGGGCAGGATGGGGCTCCCTGCCTGGGGTAGCCTTGGAGGCCCAGCCTCGCCTCACACTGAAAGAGGATTATGGGAACCAGAGGGGAGGGAGGGCTCTCTCTCCCCAGGGATGGATGGGGCTTTTGGACGGCAGAGGTCAGGTGGGGCCTCTGATACGGAGCGGGGCATTTTAGGTGATGGGAGCCCCTGTAGCAAAGGCACTGAGACAGGAAAATGTTTGCCTGGGATGCGGGGGTTCAGGTGCCTGAGCTGGGGCGGGGTCCTTGGGGGTCCAGGGCCTGGACACAGATGGAGACTCTGGAGGCTATTCTGAGGGTGACGAGCCCCGCAGCAAGAGCGCTGGCAATTGCAATGGCAGCGGTTGGCTATCTCTGGAGGCAGAGCCGCGTTACTCTGGCTTTCTCAAGCTAGGGCTGTGTCACCTTGGGCGAGTCATTTCCGGTTCTCCAGCCTTGGTTTCCTGGTGTCGGATGGCATACAGGTGCTGTGGGGATTAAAGTAGCTAATGCTCCCCAAATGCTCAGCCTGGTGCCTGGCACCTGAGGTCACCCTGATGATATGCTGCTATGTGTTGTGGCCTTTATATGTGCTCGTGGGTGCTTTAAGCCCATACAGACCTTATGAAGTGGTTATAACTGCGTGATGTTGAGCATGCACCTCTCTTTCTCCCATTTTAGAGATGTGTCTGCTGAGCCGGACGTGCAGGATTCGTATGTCTGGGCCTGCTGGGCTCTGTGCCTGGCCTCTTCCCACTACCCTGCCCACCTCTTAGGAGCTTGGGGGGTGGCATGCCTACCCTGGGGGTTGTGCCTGGTGCAGATGTCTCTCAAGGGCATCTGGTTTCCAGAGAATATTTGTTAATGAGGAAGGCTGCAGGGCTGGGGGGCTCTGTTGGTGGGTGGCAGGCCCAGGTGGGGACTGGGCACCTCCTGTCAGGCACTCAAGCCTCCGGCTTGGGCAGGTGAGCTGGAGTCCTGTCCTCGGCCCCTGTGGGGGACAACCTGGGCTGGAATGGCTGGAAGAGGGGCTGCATGCTCCTCTGTTGGCCTGGCCCTTGGGTCTGGTTGGTGCCTAGCCGGCCAGGGTGAGTGGCTGTGGCATATCCCTCTCTTTAGCAGGGCCAGGCTGTGCGCTAGAAGGATTTCCCTGGCTCAGTGGTACCCAGGGGCCTCTGGGTCCTCAGTCTGCAGAGGTGTCCAACTGTTGCAAACTGTTCTAGTAAGGAAGTGCTGGCTGCACAGGCTTCTAGGGGCCCTGCTTGTGCCTTGCTCACCTCCAGACCAGGGTGTGTAATCGGCAGTGATCAGTAACAATGAGGTAGAATCTGATGGGACTGGAGTCTGGGATGGGCTGGCTTCCCATGCAGGATGCAGTAGACACCTCAATCCTTGGGCCTCAGCCCTCTCTGTGACACAGGACACGCATGTTGCCCATCCTGACCCAGCACCCTGACCCGGTTGGGAAATGTGACTCCTTCAGGGTGCGAGAGCGTGCTGAATGCGGTATGAGGAAATTGAGGCATAGAGACACCACATGCCTGGTGTAACACAGCTGGTTAACGTCGGAGCCAGGCCTCGAGCCCGGGTCTGTCTGATGACAAACTTTGTGCTCTTAGCTGTTGGAGTCTCCTGCCTGGGAGGTCTTACGGACCAAATGCACTGATGAGCATCCGTGCGGAAGCATGAAGAAGCGTGCGTCGGCGGCATGCCAGGCAGAGAGCTGGACGTGGCGGGGCAGGACCTCTAGGCAACCCCTCTGTGGCTGGCTGCGTGGGGTGAGGAGCCTCTGAGCAAGGGGATGGGATATGCCTCTGCTTCTGGATTAGTCTCCCAGTTCCCTGGATCCCTCTGCCCCCCAACCACCCTGGGCATCTGTGGGTCTCTTCCAATGTTTGTTTCGAAAGGGTGGATGGAGCTTCTGTGTGCATCTCCCAGGGGTCAAAGAAGGGCAAGGAGGACTGTTTGCAGGGAGTAGGGCCTGGGCGGGGCTTGGGCATGTGGGTGTCCTCTCCTGAGGGAAGGGGGTGAGGGTGGGAAGGGGGTGGCCTGTGGGCCAGCCCCAGAGCCCCAGTGTCCTTGTCGCCAGCCATAGAAGCATGCATCAGGTACCATGGCGCTAAACAGGGGCACTACAAATCAGAACAGAAGAACAGGGAGCGTGTGGGGTGTTTCCTGGCTTTGTAAACCCACCTTCTCCCCTGGGAGCTAGAGTGTGGGCCTTTCAGGAAGAAGGCAGCACGTCTGCTTTTGCAGGTGCCGGATGGAACTCCTGGGCCTCGGAGCCCAGGACTCAGAGTTGGAGTCCACAGACCCTTTCCGTGGACTGTCCTTCTGTCCTTTCATCCTTCTCTCACCTTCCTCAAGTGAACTTTGGTTCCTAGAGCCCTGAGCTGCATCTGTACCACCTGCACCCTCCCAGAGGTCCTGGGCCTGGTGGGGGACTGAGATGCCACCCTGGGGTGGTGGGGAGCCTGGGTGGGAGTCCTGGCCTACCCCCGACTGCACCGAGCAGTCTCCCCTGGGCCCCGAGGCCGGCCCCTGCCAGCAGTGGGCCAGATGTGTTTTTTCGGATGGTGTAGGGGGAGCGTCTTCTGTGTGGGTGTCCTTGCATGATGTGTGGGCTGCTCTGTTTTGATCGAAGGGAGCCAAACTGATTTTCCTGGCCCATCCAAAGCAGAAAGTTAAATAAACACAGCCAAGTATTATCACAGGACTCGAGGAAAAATGAACTCTGTCCCCACGGGCGGCCCACATCTGGCAAGCACTGGGCCTCTCAGGGCTGAGGGGTGAGACAGATGTGATTGATGGTAAGAAGAGCTGGGTGTACCCCCACCCAGGGCCAGCCTCCTCCTTCCAGGGCTGTGCTTTTCTTGGGGCCTGGGGGGCTGCAGGCGGCCTGTCTTGGGTTGCATCCCTTGCCATCCACCAGGCCCCTCTGGGGCTTTGGCTTCAGTAGGGCTCCCCTTAGGCTTTCTGAAGCTGCTTTGCCTGGGCCCGTCCTGGTGCTCTCCATGGAAGTGCAGCCTGTGAAGTGGGCCCACACCGCTGAGGCCCGAGAGCCTGGCCGTGGTGCGGGAAGATGACCTGGGTACTCCCCAGAATTTTCCATCCCTCCGCTCGAGGCCTTGGTGGGCTGATGAGCCACACGTCGGGGGAGAGTCTGTAGTTGGCATGTCCCCTGCCAACCTCTGCCCAGTGCTACCCTTGTCACCTGACGTTCAGCCCTCACTGAACTGAAGTGGGCTGGACTGCTTCCCGGAGTTCCATATAGGACGCTGGATCGGAACTTTGGGCCGGGCGGAAGTGGGGGGGGGGTGCGGTCGCTGGCTCCCCATTGCCTTAGTTATCAGGGTGTGCCTGCATTCCCCCAAGTGTGACATTCAACATTCCCAGATCCTGCCATGGTTCAGATGGCCCATAGGCGAACGAGAGTCCCCTCCCCCGTACTTACAGGTTTATTCTACTGTCTATTAGGCAAATGTTACTTGCCATGCTTCTTCTAATATCTGTTAGGAAAATTGTGAGTAGCACACTAGGTGTGTGATTTCACATGGAGTGTCCTTCAGAGGCGCGACGCGAAGGCATGTAAGCCAAGGAGGTAGCGCTGAGGTAAAGAAAAGCATTCTTGGGATGCCTGGGTGGCTCAGTGGTTGAGCCTTCGACTCAGGGTGTGATCCTGGGGTCCTGGGATCGAGTCCCGCATCGGGCTCCCTGCAGGGAGCCTGCTTCTCCCTCTGCCTGTGTCTCAGCTTATCTCCCTGTGTGTATCTCATTTAAAAAAAAAAAGAAAAAAAGAAGAAAGAAAGAAAGAAAGAAAGAAAGAAAGAAAGAAAGAAAGAAAGAAAGAAGCATTCTGTAACTCAAGTTACAGATATGTGTACTCCTGGACAAACTCCTGGGAGGACCGGAGGGAGGGGTGGGGTGAGCCCTGCCAGCTCTGGGGACTGGACTGCTCAGGGCGCATGGCCAGGAAGACTCCCACCACACCTGCCTTGTTGGGCATCGTCTCAGGAACGTCAGGTGGGGCAGGTGGTGTCAGTCCTGCCCTGGTGGGGCCAGCTGCTGGGGGAGACACAAGGCCCCTTGAAGGCCCCCAGGTGCATTCTCACCACCATGGGTGGGCCTTGGGACCGAGCTGGGGGACACGTGGTGCCAATGAAATGTCCCCCTCCCAAATCAGACCTGTGAAAAGTATTGACTCCTGAGACTGTAAAGTATTTATTATGATTGCCCCTACCCCTGGGACATCTATGTGGAATTACCAAATGTTTGGAAATGGCCATTACAGTTCGTTCCTGTGGAAGGCTTGGGGCTTTTGATATGAAGAAGCAGACGGAGAGCTGGCCTGCATGTCCCAAACCAGATGAAAACACTTACACACACACACATGCACACGTACGTGCACATCCGTTTCTAATAAGAGACTCAGTTTCCTCTTTGCTTGTGTTTAAGATAAACCACATGTATAACAAAGTAGTGACATTTATTTACAGTATGTTAGCACAGAGCATAAGTTGTTAAGGGGTTGTAAAAAATAATAGTTTCTACTCTACGGTGCTTTTCTTCAAACAAAATTGGAAAAAAGGCAAGAGAGTGGGATTCTGGTCTCATCCGCTCCTTCCTTTGCATCTTGAACAGTGGACAGGTCTGGGTGGGTGCTGTCCCGTTCCCTCCTGAGCGAGGGGCCTGGACCCTGGGCTGTGTTCCCTGACCCCCTGGTTCCAGCTCCCACGTTCAGGTTCCTCGCACACAGTGGGCCGCTTCCGTCCACCCCTTGGCATGGGACGTGGTTACGGCCCCTCCGTGCACAGCAGTGTGTGTTCTTGGCTTCGTCACCTTCCATCAGGGTTGGACAGCTAGTGGCTGAGGACCCAGCGTTGCCACCGAACCAGGAAGTGGGAGCCAGGCCCTGTTGTAAATCCACATTTATATGCTGCATGTTGCTGGTTAACGAGATCGTGCAGGGGTGACTGTATGAAATGAAATATATATATGAACGAGGAGATTAACCCCAGGGAGAGGGGATTAAACAGGAGGACAGCCTGGGAGGCCTGAGGCCCTCCAAGTGTTAAGGCCCAGGCAGGCAGTTGCACCGAAAGGGAATTTGCAGGAAACCCCCCAAACCCTGAACAGATTTATTGGGAGTGCAGACACAATAATCCTATTTAGTGTTGCTCACTGTGTGCCAGGCACTGGGCTAAGCTCTTTTTTTTTTTTTCCTTAAGATTTTATTTATTTGACAGAGAGATAGAGAGAGCCAGAGAAAACAAGTGGGGGGAGTGGCAGAGGGAGGGGGAGAAACAGGCTTCCCGCTGAGCAGGGAGCTCAAAGCGGGGCTCTATCCTAGGACCCTGGGATCATGACCTGAGCTGAAGGCAGATGCTCCATTGACTGAGCCACCCAGGCGCCCTGGGCTAAGCTCTTTATGTATGTTACTGCACTTTGCCTTCAAAACAAATGGGGACTTTATTATTTTCACTTTATTATTTTTGTTTTATTTATTATTTTTATTTTTATTTTTTATTTTATTTTATTTATTTTTTAAAGATTTTGTTTATTTATTCATTAGAAACAGAGGGGCAGAGACACAGGCAGGGAGAGAAGCAGGCTCCTTGCAGGGAGCCCGATGTGGGACTTGATCCTGGGACCCAGGGATCACCTCCGAGCCAAAGGCAGACGCTCAACCTCCTGAGCCACCCAGGAGTCCCTATTTATTATTTTTAGACCCAATGTGGGACTTAAACTTACAACCCTGAGGTCAAGAGTATTCTTCAGCCTGAGCCAAACAAGTGTCCCTACTCCTGCTTTATAGATGAAGGATTGAGACTGCTGGGAAGTATCCCAGGGCGAGGGAGAGTTTGTGATCTACCCAGACTGGCACATCCAACACTGACCACACAGACCCAGCTCTGGAGGCTTCCAAAAAGAGGAGTCATTTACCCCCAAGCGTCCCCCTCAGCTGAGGTTTTCCCGAGTCAGTTCAGAACCTGGGAAGCTCAGTCTATCAAGTGCTGTTTGTTTAGCACAGGCTGAGAGGGGCAGGTGGGGCTGGGCGGTAGGTGCGTGGGCTCTGGGAGCCATGTAGACCTGGCTTCAAATCTGAGCCTGACCTCCCATCGCTTATATAATTTAGCTCTCTCAAAAAAGTTCATTTAGGCCTTGGTTTCCCCAACTGTAAAATGGGTGCCATCATCCAGCCCCTTCACAGAGCCATTGGGAGGATTACATGTTTCATGAAGAGTGGGAGTACTGTCTCTGCTGTCACTGTGTGTCATCTTATGTCAAGTGGAGGGCGGGGGAGAGGAGATGTTGAGGGTCTCCCTAAAGGGTTGGTTGAGAGTACAAGTGAGGGCAACATGTCTTGGTTTCCCTTTGCCTGGCTCCTGGGTTTGGGGCTCTGGAGCAGATACATTGTGATAGTTTCTCATTTATTACCAGAGCTGCCTTGCAGGATGGTGATGTGCAGATGGGTTCCCTAGCTCATCCCCTTAACTCATCCAGGCCACAGCACACCACGGCGGACAGGAGTTGATCGTAGGGCATTTGCTTTGCTTGCATCAGACGGGGGCTAATCTAAGTGCAGGGGGGAGAGATTTCCGGAGGAGGGGAGCCTGAGCTCTGGGTGGTGTTCCTGACCAGGGGAGAAAGGTGGCTCTGCAGCCGGTGGTCAGGCTGACCCTGAGGGTTTGGGCGAGAAGCCTGGAGCCCTGGGCCCGTGTCCAGGTTGTCCCCATAGTCAGAACCCAGAGGAGGGCCGGGCTGGGCCGGGTGGGGCAGCCTCAGATCCCCTACCCCCACCTCATTTCTATTTCCTTGCTCAGGCAAATGCAATTTGATTGGATTTTCCTGAACTTCATCTAGGAGCAGGAAACGTTTTATTTACGTTAAAAAAGGGACCCGAAGACTTCTAAGATTTTTTGTTTATGATTTTTATCCTTCTTCCTGAAATGGGATTTGCGTGTTCGTGTAAAAGGAAGTCAGTATGTTATCCCCCATTTAAAGGGGCCGCTCACCCTGGCTCTTGGCTGGTCCCCCAGCCGTGAACCTTCTCTGGGGCCCTGACTGTGGGCCTCTGAGCTCCAGGCTGGGGCCTGCCACTCACCTTCCCCAGCTCCCACCCCTCCTTTACATGTCCTACCTGTTTCTGCCTCACTCTGAGATTGGGATTCATTCCGCATCCTCCATCATACCCTAACTTAGTTGTTCAGCTTGTAGGGACCGGCCCCCCGAGGGGTCCTGCCTTGGCAACACATCACTGGAGAGTCCACAGTCTGTGGGTCGAAGGTCAAAGTGAAAGTCCCTTTCTCCTCTTTCTCTCAGTACCTGGCTCAGAGTCCTAGGTCACTTGAGGTGCTCAGCGCTTCGTAAAGGAGGAAAAAGACCAAATATACATTGGATGTGTGTCTTAAAAATCAGCAAAGTCATTGTCCCAACAATCCTGCTTTGGGGAACTCATTCTGAGAAAAATCACTGACCCGGCTCGTGGCCCTGGGTGCAGGGTGTGGAGGTGCTCTGCAACACGGCTTCTCTTACAGTGGACAACAGCTGGGAGGAGCCTGGGTGCCCAGCGCCTGGGCCCCGGGTCGCCTCGCCCCGGAGCCTCCTAGGACGGGGCCACTGGCAGTGCTGACAGGGGCTGTGCCCCTTTTCTATGTGAAAAGTTGTTGATCGTGGTAACTGGCTGAGTTAGAAAAGTGGTTCCGGAACCGTGTGTGGTGTTCAGTATACATGTTGTTACACCTTTCTGGAAGGCTATAACAATGTATTTAATACCCAGAAAGCTGTACTTTTCCTTTCTCAATTTTAACTCACATGTATTTGCTAGTTTTCTGCGTTGCACATGGATTGCTTATGTCAGAGACTTTTATAAAAAGAAAAAGATGCTTGGGGATCCCTGGGTGGCTCAGCGGTTTAGTGCCTGCCTTTGGCCCAGGGTGTGATCCTGGAGACCCGGGATCGAGTCCCACATCAGGCTATCCGCATGGAGACTGCTTCTCCCTCTGCCTGTGTCTCTGCCTCTCTCTCTCTCTCTCTGTGTCTCTTGTGAATAAATAAATAAAAAAAATCTTAAAAAAAAAAAGAATAAGATAAGAATAAGATAATAAGAATCTAGGAAGCAGTAAGAAAAAGGCAACTCAGTGAGTTCTGGATTTCTGACATGCATGGGCCCCTAAGAGGCAGAGCCCGGGCAGGGTGAAGGCGGTGGGGTGAGCCGGGGAGGAGCAGTGGCATGAGCCGTGGGCTCCCGTGGCTTCCAGGGCTGGCTCCATCCCCCGGCCGCTGCCCTTCCCTCCCTGCCCCTCCTGCGCCTCCCATGGTGGGTCCCTTGATCCATGTGCTATGCTAACCGAGCATGTCTTTTCCCAAATCCCTGTTCAGCAGTGCCCTGTTCAGGACCTTGAGGTTGGCCCATTGGTGGGAGTATTTACACTACAGAAATACTACAGACCAGTGTCCATTCTCCCCGAACCACCTGTTAAACATTGGCCAATGCACCACTGTCCCACATGGTGTCCCCTTGACGCCCCAAGGACTCTGTGTGCATCGGGCGAGCCCAAAGTCTGAATTCTTTTCCTAGATTCCCCTGGTGCTGGCACAGGGAGGAACGTAAGGAATCTTCCATAAATTTGAATTACTGCGGAGAGGATCAGAGTCTTCCTTTTGTTGGTTGACCCCACTCAGTCTGGAGCTAGAGCTTCTGGTTGTTGAAGTGATACAAAGGGGCTAAGAATCTCAGTCAGCTTCATGCTGGCCCAGCTCTGCGACCGTGGGCAAGTTGCTTGGTCTTAGTTCTTTCATCTGTAAAATGGGGTTCACAAAAGTACTCGCAGGATTGTATGGTTCTCAAGCTCTAGCATGCATGAGAATCAGCTGCTGACCACCCCACCCCTGCCTGAGATTCTGCTTTTAAGAGCCTGCGTTTCTTTTCTTTCTTTTTAAAAGTTTATCTATCTATCTATCTATTTATTTATTTATTTGAGGGGCGGGGTATAGGGAGCTCAAGAGGAGAGAAGCTCAATCAGACTCTGTGCTGAGCGTGGAGCCTAATCTCATGACCGTGAGATCACGACCTGAATTGAAACCAGGAGTCAGAAGCTCAACCGACTGAGCCATCCAGGTGCCACGGGAGTCTGCATTTCCAACAAGCTGCCAGGTGACATGGCCATTGGTGGTCTGGAGTCTACAGTCAGAAGCTACAGAACTTGGCCCCTGGTGAAAGCCCTGGGGCACCTCACATGGGGAGCTTTGTATATGTGGACTCGAGGGCCTGGAAGCTAGGGTGCCTGGCTGAGTTGGGCAGACACCCTAGCTTTTGTCATCTCCACTGCCCATTAGATGAGCTATTTCTTTTCTTTGGGACTTTATTTCCCCTTCTGTGAAGTGGGTAAGTAAAGGCTTAATTTTGAGGGAGCAGCTGAGGGAGCATTCGTAAAAGCCCTCTGGTGCACCCACTTGGGACAGACACAGAAGGGCAGGCTGTGGCCCCTCACCAGTCCCCGGGGGCTGCTGACTCCCTGGGCCTTGCTCCCCCTCCGACAGAGCTTCGAGGTACTCCTTCAGTAGAATAAGAAAAGAGCTGTTTTAATTCACTTGGATGCCTGGCCTTTGCGACACTGTCTTTGCTTCTCCATTCTTGATTCCATTATCCACGAAAGTGGACACGTTGGGTGTCTCTGGGATATTCGATTTCCTCTTCTTTTTCTGCCCCGTGGCTGGGATGGAGCAGGCAGGGTGAGGGGTAAGAAGCTGGATGTTCATGGCTCTGAGCTAAAGCCACACTTGGAAACGTCCCCACTGGCCTTGTGAGTCCATGAGCTGGCTTCTGGACAGATGCTCTAGCTCCTCAGGCCCCATTGCCTCATCAAAAAAGTGAAGATTTTGAAGACTTTCTCAGAGGGAGGCTGGAGGATGAAGTGAGAACCAGAAGGTGGGATGTGTGGCATGGTGCCTGGTGTCACCCTGGCTCAGTGAGGGTTGGCTTTCTCCAGGGGAGGGCAGTCCTTGCTCTGACCCAGATCTGTTCTAGGTGGACACACACCCAAGGGTAGTGGAAGGTGTGTGTGCAAATGTGCTCAGTATGTGTGTGCCATGCATAGATCCTTGAGGAAGGGGAAGCTGTATGGACCAGGATGGAGGAGGCCAGTAGATTTTCATCCACTTCTTTGAGGATTTTGAAGTTGCATCCATGCCTGGTGAAGAAGAGAGCCCTGATCGATTAGCAATGTCTGCCATGGGTGTGGGATCGGGGAGCTGGGCCAGCTTTGCCGCATGTATTCCATCTCTTGTCTAGTGAGAAACCACTGCTCTCACACTTAACAGCACACTTGAAGTATGTCACATCCGTCACCCTATTTTTCACATCATTGTCATCATTTTCATTTTTTAGGGAAGAGTGCTGGGATTGGTGCTCCTGTTCTGTCCACAGATGTTTCCCAGTCCTCCACTTTTGGGGCGTGTGGCTGTGGGGTGATGATGGGACAGTTCGGAAGGGAGGGGAGATGAGCCAACCTGAGCTCTTGTCTGTGGCCACCAGATGGTTCCACATTTAGGGACACCATCCCTGCACCGTGGCTGGGGCTAGGAGGCAGTGATGCCTAAGGACACAGGGCTGCGACTGGGCCCTTCCTGGGGGTGGGGTGGGTGAATCTAATGGGAAAACTGATCTCACCTTTTGAGCCCTCCTGTCTTCACAAGTACAGTGAGATCTTCACGGTCACCTGGGAATCTGGGGGAGGGAATGCCGGCATGGATTGCGCGTGTTTACCTTGGGCTGTGTGCGTTAGGTATACCGGCTCATTCAGTCCTCTGGTCACTCCTGTCAGGGAGCTGGTTAGTATGCTGCTGGTTAGTATGCCCATTTCACAGAGGAGGAAACTGAAGGTCAGAGTGGATTAAGCATTTTGCCCCCAGATCTATTGGCCTGAATGTGGCAGAGCTGGAGCCTAGTCCCACGGAGCCCTATTTGAGGACCTGCTACTTGAACGCCTCCAGTTTTTAAAAAATGATTTTATTTATTTATTTGACAGAGAGAGAGGGAGAGCCAGCGATCACAAGCAGGGAGAGTGGCAGGCAGAAGGAGAGGGAGAAGCAGGCTCCCCGCTGAGCAGGGAGCCCAGTGTGGGCCCTGATCCCAGGACCCCGGCATCATGACCTGAGCTAAAAGTAGACACTTAACCAACTGAGCCACCCGGGCACCCCTGAACTCCTTTGTCTTACAGCTTGTCTCCGGGTACCCTCATCTAGTTCGTCTGTCCCACCAGACGAACTCTTTTGGGTGACTTCTGGAAGGCTAACCTTCCCTGTAAGGATGGACCAACTTCTTTTCCTGAGTTTTTGGACTATTGTGGAGTGTCCTCTGTTCCCACTGTTTGCTAGCTAAGCGAGGCAGAGAGAGAGAAGGAAGGCAATGGCAGAGTGAGGTCCAGGCTTCTGACCCCCCTCTGCCCAGGATAGGCCGGGGGAACAATCGATGAATAATTCTCAGGCAAGTTGCATCTTTTCATAGGTGCTTGTTCTAAAGCCAGTGTTTAAGGAGGAAAGTCAAGCATTGCTAAGATTGCTGTAAACATTGATTTGAAGGCTGCCCACTTGGAGACCCACCCACACTCTCTTGATGGGTCTGTGAAACAGCTTTGCCTCCTACACTGGAACATTCTGCCGTTTGTTTTAAGCAATAGACCAGGTGGAAGAAGGCTTCTGGGGAGGAGCCATGTGGTCCAAAAAATAGATTTCTTTAAATCCTAGATCTACCCTCCCAGGGGTGAGGTGCAGACCAACCGATGAGACGGGGCGCAGAGGCCTTGCCCTTGCTCTCGGGCTGCGCTCACTGGGGGAAAGGGCAGGGGGTCCTAACCGAGCCTCTTCAATTGTTAGTTTATTCCCATTCTGGCTGGTGGTCAGGGAATCATGAGAGTGAAATAAACGGGTCTGTGATGTGACCTTGTTATGAGATCTCAGCTTCTCTGAGGGTCTGAGCTTGGTGCCCAGCGGGCTGCCATGGGGGGTTTTGGGTAGTTTTAGCTTTAGCTGCAGAGAGCCTTTGCTATTTCCCGTGCCGTCACTACCCCCCAGACTCAACCCACTGCCTGGAGCTCATGGCTCCTGAGGTCTGATGCTAGAGATGGTCATGGGCTGCATTTTACAGCATGTCTATGTAAGTTGAGAAAAAAGCCTGGCTATGCCCTTTGTGCAAAAGAATGGGTACATCTCGCTCTAGGCATTCATAGCCCTGCACCACCCCATGCTGTGGGCTAAATTTCAACTCTCTTTCACTACCTCTGCTGGGCCCCTTGTGCAGTGCACAACCCGTACAGCTATACTCAACAGCCCTCCTTGCTTTATACTTTTTCAACTCCTTGAGATTGTTTAGTCAGGAATAGTGACACTCCCTTCCATGCTTGTCGATGAGAATCTGGGCTCTAGGTATCTCCTTTACCTTCGTTGGCCCTGGCTTGGTATAAGTGAGAGGGTTTCTTTCTTTCTTTCTTTCTTTCTTTCTTTCTTTCTTTCTTTCTTTCTTTCTTTCTTTCTTCTTTCTTTCTTTCTTTCTTTCTTTCTTTCTTTCTTTCTTTCTTCTTTCTTTTTTTTTTTTTTAAGATTTTATTTATTTATTCATGAGAGACACAAAGAGAGAGAGAGGCAGAGACACAGGCAGAGGGAGAAGCAGGCTCCATGCAGGGAGCCCGATGTGGGACTCGATCCCGGGTCTCCAGGATCACGCCCTGGGCTGAAGGCGGCACTAAACCACTGAGCCACCAGGGCTGCCCGTGAGAGGGTTTCTTTAAAGATGGGCCCAGGAGAAGCAGCCATGTGCCCCTTGCTTGGTTCACCACCTCCACTGGGACAGGGATGCCTCTAGGCAGCCTCTGTTAGGCCAGTGTGTGCCCAGCCTTTCCCTAAGAGTGGGATGATCACTGGGGCCAAGGACAGTGCAGAGAGGTCCCCTAAGATTTTGGGAACACCAGCCAGAGATGTGGCCAGTTGAGAATCCTCTCAAAATAAAAGTCATTAATTTCGTGGTTCTTGGGGTACGTGGGTGGCTCAGTCTGTTAAGTGTCTGTTTTTGGCTCAGGTCATGACCTCTGGGTTCTGGAATCAAGCCCCACATCAGGCTCCCTGCTCAGCGAGGAGTCTGCTTCCCCTGCTCTCTCTGCCACTCCCTCTGCTGCTTCCCCTCCATGTGCTTTCTTCTCTCTCTTTGTCAAATAAATAAATAAAATCTTAAAAAAAAAATTAGTGGTTCTTAAACCTTTCTTTGGCAGGCAGGGGGTGGTCGAGGTGTTCTTAGATCTTTTCATTGAAAACCATGGATGCTTTTCCCAGAAAAACACCTGTCTGTACCCATGTCTGGAGGCTTACATCCAGGGGCAGGGCCTTCTCACATCCTTCACTGAGCGCCTGCACTGGTGTGTGGATTTTGGAGGAGGGAAGGGGCTTCCTGGGCCTTGCTGGCCTCCCTGGGGTCTTCCTCTGGCCCTCGGGCAGTGCTTGCTTCTGTTCATCTCTCTCATTCACCTCCAGACACCGTCTGCCGTCACACCTGTGCCTGAGCTTTCCTGCCTCTGACCTGCACCTTGTCTGCCAACACAGGTCCTGTCTGACCCACCAGCCTCCCTGGAGCAAGCGGCCCTGGGGAGGTGGCTTACACAAGAGCCCATCTAGCACCACTTGCCCCATGCTTCTGGATTTCCAAAGTCCAGAGGCCCAGCAGTCTTTGGGGTCTGGCTGGCATGTCACTGATGGCAAGGCCATCCTGGTGCATAGGGTTAAGCTACAGGCACTTCCAGAGTAGGGCAGTTGTCGTCACTTACAAGCCCTGCTGAGCTGGGGAGACAGGGTCTGTTGAGGCTCATGAGCTGTATACTCCCATAGGGCGATCAGATGGCCACCACCTGTGATCCCAGAGCAGAGAGAGAACACAGAGTGCTGATCTGTCTACAACCCTGATAGAGCTTCAGAATCCTACTTAACACACCCTAAAAACCGTGGTTAATACACTCTGTGCTCTCTCCAGTGTGAACGCAAGCCCCACACCCCCCATGTGTGTACATGCTCACTGCTGCGCCCCAACCCTGTGTGTTCCTACTCCCCGTGCCCTCTCCCCACGCTTACACACTTGTGCCCACACTCCTTCCCTCTGTGTGTATGCCAGCCTTGTGCACCACCTCGCACTCACAAATGGCCCTCATCCCTAGGAGCCGACGTCCCTGTGGTCCCCTTGAGATTGCCTCAGTGGGGCCAAACACCTTTACATGAAAAAGTTAGATTAAAAAAAAATAAAAGAAAGAAAAAGTTAGAGGAAGAGTCTGGGGAAGTCTCCAGAAAGCACCTAACTCCCCTGGCTGGCTGGGCAGCCTCTTTGGGTGTTATCCGTACCGGCCACTGTGCTGATAGAGTTTTCTCTGAGATGCTTGTCCCTTGGTGTCTATCATACCTGGGGATGGCTCAGGTGCCCAGGGAGTGCCTGCTGCCAGTGTGGACTCAGGGTCCTCCGGCCGGTGCCTGGCTTGGGCTGTCGGGAAGGCCTTCCTTCCCTCGTGCCTGCTGCCCCTGTCAGGTATCTAGCTATCAAAGAGTGAGGGTCCGGCCGGAGGAAAGGAGAGCCTCTGTACATTCTTGGTGTCAGGGAGCGCAGAGCCTCGTGGTGGTGGCAGCAGGGGTGGCATCGAGCATGGCCTTTTCTCATTAGGAATGTATAGAGGATGGTGTGTTGAGACCTTCGATGAACAAAATGTGGAGATAGGACATTAATGGGGTGAATGCCGGCATCAGTTCGCCCTCCTCTTCCCACCTCTGCAGGCTTCTTGTACTGGGCAAGAGAGTCTGGAATTCCCCCCAAGAGCTCCAGAATGGGAGATGTCTTCATGGCCTTCCCATGATGGCCGAGGCCAGATCTTGGGGAGGGAAGGATTTGGCATTTGGGGACCACCCCCCAGTGCAGTGATCTGGAAGGTTGCTTCTCAACCAGACCACATGGGGTGGGCCCAGAGTGGGACTGCTTGTGCTGATATCAGGAGTAAACTATGGACAGAGGGAGGATTGAGGTCTTGCATTCATGTCATGGTACCCGTGATTGACATGGTACCCGTAGGGACCCAGGCCGATCTTGCTGAAGGTGACCCATGGAATTGCCGCATGGTGACCTTACAAACTAGGAATGGCTCCTTAATGGAAGCAAAATACCTATAACTTAAAGTAAGTAAACGGTGGAATGTGACGGGAAGGGATTTTCAGGGGTGGCAGTGGGTGCTGTCCGCAGCAGCTCCTCTCCCGCACGGCTGGCTTCGGATCGCTGGTGGCCCCGTCCACCTGTGTTTTGGGGACTGTCTGCCTGGAGTCAGCTTAGTGGGTAATACCAGTTTTGTCTGATGCGAGGTCTTGATTCATATTTACAAAGCTGCATGTTTGAAAACCCACTCGCTGAGTAAAAGGAGCGCTTCGGCCCTGCCCCAGGTAGCCTCTGCCTTTTATTGTCTGGATTCTGAGTTTCTGCTCTCAGGACACAAACTTGGGAAAGACCTTGGCCTGTTGCTCCTTGTCGGGGGACGTCCCCCCACTTGGGTGCCGTCTGCGAGGCTCTGGCTGGGGAGCGGGACCCGGGACAGGTATGTGATGAAGGGGAGGGCCATGCAGAGCCGGCCCTGTGGATTCCCAGCGCTCTTCTAGCCCCGGCTCCAGAACCCCCCAGACCTGCTTGAGCCGCTGCGCCAGATGACTCCATCGCCCCACGCAATCCTCCCTGCCATCGTATGGCTTAGGCACCTTTATTATCTAATTTTGAGTTGGCAAAACTGGAGCCTAGAGGTTCAGTAATTTGCTCCTGATCGTAGAGCTAGAGGCAGAATCAGGATTCGAATCTAGTGTCTGACTGTCGCCTACCCTGCTTGCTCCTTGCTCGGCCGCCCAGTGCACTGTGTACCTGCCTTCCGTGGGGCGGGTTGCGGGTGCTGCTTGTCAGTCCCGGGTTGCTAGAATCCCGACAGCATCCTCTGTGTCCCTGTAGACAGTGGTTTCAGTATGCACTGTTCTGCCTTCCAGACACACTTGTGGGTTTTAGCCCAAATTTTGTATGTACTCCCTGTAGCTGTGTAAGACCTCAGGGATGTCACTGGCCTCTCTGGGAGTCTGAGGATGAGGAGTATATGCAGCCTGGGAAGCACGATGCCTGGCTCACACTGTGTGCCCACGCAGGACAATGACGGCGTGCAGGGAACTGGGCGGGACCTGGTAGCTTCAGTGTGCACATGTGTGGAACTTCAGAGACCGTTAAATCTGAAAAATACTGTGTATGCACATTTTTGGCTTAAACAAAGTTCCATTTTACAGAGTCCATAACCCAGCTCTAATATTATTACATGCCCCAGACTGGGATTAATTCCAGGACAAGAGCTTTATTATGCCGAATAGAGTTTCTCCTGTGTTCTCATAGCACTTGGCCTCTATCTCCACCAGCCTGTTTTCACGCGCTGGGGTACAGGGTGATGGAGGCGCCCCCATCCGTACCCAGCCTCGTTTTGTGGGTTCAGCAGGGGAGTGGAGAGGTGATTTACTTTCTGATGTTACCACCCCATGACTACTGACCACAGGACCTTAGCATCTGCTGAGGTCTGTCTGTGGGCCGGGTCTCTCCGTGTGTGCAACAGCACGCCATCCATGCCTCTCCAACCCCCAGAGTGATCTTATCTGTTTCACAAACAAGCTCTCACAATTCAGTGGTGGCTTAAGGGGGCTCTTGGTGGAGGATAATGTCTGTAGGATCAGGGAGAGATCTGAGTCTCTGCTCTCTTCCTGCGAGTGGTAAATGGCTTCGTTTCAAGCGGAATCTCTGATGATAGCTAGTGATCGGCTGTAGCACAGTGTAGAAAGATCCTGATGGTGCATCTGGCTCTAGGCAGTGCTGTGATTGATTCGTGATGTCTACTACAGACACAGTGGTGGGGAAAGCATACTGATCTAGCACTTACTCGCTGTTCAGGTTTTATTCTGATTATTTAACATCTCGGTCAAACCAATAAAGGCCTCTTTGTAGGCTTTGCCCTGTTGCTCCTGGTCGTGGGCATTATAAGGACCCCCACAAATGATCCTTCTTCTGCGTCCTGTTCCCCACCCTGATGGCTTGTTTGTACAGCTTCAAAACTCACAGGCCCATCTCTGTTCTCTCTTTCAGTTGAAGAGGGGGAGGCCTCGGACTTCTCGCTGGCCTGGGATTCCTCCGTGACGGCATCAGGTAAATGCCCGATGGGGGGCTGCTGAGGGAGTTGCTGGGGGTCCTGGGGGGGTGGGCTCAGGAACTTAGGAACCACCCAGCTGGTTATGGAAATCATATTTTTCATGTCACATTCCTGTCTCCAGGCCAGACTACCCCGTGCAACATGATTTTTATATCAGTTCCATATGGTCAATAAAAATCTATTACATACGGAGACTAATATGCCCTATTCTCCTGGGGGACCACGTTTCCTTCTTGTGGGCGCATTCAGATGGGCCACGATACCCCCACTACACACACTTTGAAGCTCCCTGCCGTGGGCCTCACTGTACATTCATTCCAGTCTAATTGCATAAAACCTCTTTAATAGGATGTTTAAATTCCAATTGAAATCACAGTCCCCTGACTTCCCCTCCCAGAAGGGGCTACTTTGTACTCCGAGGCCGGCAACCAGAGCCCATGCCTCTAGGGGGAGGTAAATAGGGGAAGTTCAGACTTGCGGAGTGTGTGGCCCCCATTGGGTGTTGTGGGTGACTTGGCAGTCAGGGGACTTGGGTTTTCAGCTCGTTTCTGTCCTTGCAGAAACTCCTCCACGACTCAGTTTCCCCAGCTATAAAAAGAAGTGAATGGATAAAGTTTTTCTAACTGTAAAGTCCTGTAATTTGGAGCTGCCTATAGAGCTTGGGAGTAGAACTGGTTTTGGGGTCCTTGAGAGCCCCTGAGTAGAGAGTATGACTCTCCTGTTTGCTCTGCATCCAGCCAGCACCTCTCTTGGCAATGGTCTTGGCTCCCCATCCAGCAGGTGCAGCCTCTCCTTGCCTCATCCATGTTCCAGGATCCTGACCAGCTCATTCTGGATTCCTGGGGGAACTGGAGCCAGGTTGATCTCGAGGAATCTTGGGCCTGAGGAGACTCTGAGGGAACCATTTAGTCCAACCTCCTTGTCTTCTAGCTGGGGAATCTGAGGCACAGAGGGAACTTTGCTCCGGGTTGATAGTTCCAGAAATGTGGTGTGAGTTATCAGGCATATGAACATTTAACACTCAAATGGTTATACATTGGATTTGTGATTTTATAGCTGTTTGTGACTTACGATGATGCTAAAGTCATTTAAGTGAGAAAATTGTGTTGACAGTTGTAAGTGATAGTGCATAATGCTTGGGTTCAAGCAAAAATCATAAAGATGGTTTGCAAATGACCAAAATTTGCACAAAAAGGAGTGGAGAGCTGGCACTGGATAGAGCCTAGGTTCCTGGCCTCCTTATCCTGTGCTCTTTCCAGCACGAATGGGATGCTGCTTGGAGAGTCTGAAGGGTCCTCATTGGGTCCAGGCTGACTCAGGTTTGGGCACTGTTGTATCTACAGGTGCCTAGGGGGTGGGGTGACAGGGGCTTTCTCCATGGGAGAGGTGTTGCCTGAAGCCAGAAGGAGAGGGGTAGTGCTCAAATATTCAAAAGAGTTCAGGGTTAGGATAGACCTTGGGGTCCATATTGGGTAGGTTGGAGGAAGCGACTGTATAGCCCCTGTCCGGTCTCTTACTGTGCAGTGGAGATGCACTCCCTGTGGTTGGTGGAAACACAGTGAGATCAGAAAGCTCCATGTCTCATCCGGGGATCCTAATCCATGTGGGGGTGCATGCATTCAGGCTTCTGACATCTCTGAAAAGGATCCCCACTGTGCTCCCAACCCCCGAACCAGGAAAGTGCCCAGCGTGGTGTCCAGTTAAGGTCCTGCCGCCTTGCTGCTTTCTCCATGGTGCCAGAGGCAGCGAGAACAGACAGGAGCAGCAGTGGGGTGCAAGGAGGGCGGTGGCACTAGTTGTGGTGGGTGGACAGCTCTTCACAGGGGCATCAGGTGCCCAGGCTGCATCTCTAAGGCCGTGAACTGTCCCTCGGTCTGCAATGCCAAGGGGCTGTGTGTGGGCCCTGCTGGTCTGCAGTTATCTGATGCCATAGCGGAATGGCCAGCCGTAGGGCCTCTCTGGGGCAGTTGGGCTGAGCGGAGCTTGTGGGATTTGTCACTTTCCAGCCAAGAGCTGAGCATGCCCCGTACGCGTGTGCAGGAAGAGGTACATGACTCTTTGTGAGTCTCCTCTGGTCCTCTGGGACTCCGTGGTGCCAGTCAGCTTTGGATTGTCTGCTCAGAGATGGGGAAGGGGGGGCCAGAGCGTCCTGGGCTTTGGATAATCCACAGCCAAGCGATGGATTGTTTTGTTTTCTTTGGCCCATTTTTGATGATTTTTTTACAGTATGTGCATGTGATAAATTCTCCTTCCCAATTTTGTTGGGCTGGGGCTCTGAAAATCAGCTTGTAGTGCCTGAGCATGGGACTTGTGAGATGAGGCAAATCCTGGGTGACAGGACAAAGTCAGCTTGGGAGGCAGCCCTAGATGTGGGTGATGTCACATGTTTTGAGCATTGACTTGGCACGTGCCAGGCGTGGAGCAAATACTTCACCAGCAGCAGCTCATTGAGCCATCACGACAACCCTATGAGGTGGGTGCTGTTTCCAG